>NW_027464335.1:0-25000 GCF_050947455.1 Rhinoderma darwinii
TACCCATATAACAATATACCCATATATACCCATATAATAATATACCCATATATACCCATATAACAATATACCCATATATACCCATATAATAATATACCCATATATACCATATAACAATGTACCCATATATACCCATATAGCAATATACCCATATAACAATGTACCCATATATACCCATATAACAATATACCCATATAACAATAAACCCATATATACCCATATAACAATATACCCATATATACCCATATAACAATGTACCCATATAACAATATACCCATATATACCCATATAACAATATACCCATATATACCCATATAACAATACACCCATATATACCCATATAACAATACACCCATATATACCCATATAACAATACACCCATATATACACATATAACAATATACCCATATATACCCATATAATAATATACCCATATATACCCATATAACAATATACCCATATATACCCATATAACAATGTACCCATATATACCCATATAACAATGTACCCATATATACCCATATAACAATGTACCCATATATACCCATATAACAATGTACCCATATATACCCATATAACAATGTACCCATATATACCCATATAACAATATACCCATATATACCCATATAACAATATACCCATATATACCCATATAAAAATACACCCATAACCCATATATACCCATATAACAATATACCCATATATACCCATATAACAATATACCCATATATACCCATATAACAATATACCCATATATACCCATATAACAATGCACCCATATATACCCATATAACAATGTACCCATATATACCCATATAGCAATATACCATATAACAATGTACCCATATATACCCATATAGCAATATACCATATAGCAATACACCCATATATACCCATATAGCAATATACCATATAGCAATACACCCATATATACCCATATAGCAATATACCCATATAACAATATACCCATATAACAATATACCCATATATACCCATATAACAATATACCATATAGCAATATACCCATATAACAATATACCCATATAACAATACACCCATATATACCCATATAACAATATACCCATATATACCCATATAATAATATACCCATATATACCCATATAACAATATACCCATATATACCCATATAATAATATACCCATATATACCATATAACAATGTACCCATATATACCCATATAGCAATATACCCATATAACAATGTACCCATATATACCCATATAACAATATACCCATATAACAATAAACCCATATATACCCATATAACAATATACCCATATATACCCATATAACAATGTACCCATATATACCCATATAACAATGTACCCATATATACCCATATAACAATATACCCATATATACCCATATAGCAATATACCCATATATACCATATAACAATGTACCCATATATACCCATATAGCAATATACCCATATAACAATGTACCCATATATACCCATATAACAATATACCCATATAACAATAAACCCATATATACCCATATAACAATATACCCATATATACCCATATAACAATGTACCCATATATACCCATATAACAATGTACCCATATATACCCATATAACAATGTACCCATATATACCCATATAACAATGTACCCATATATACCCATATAACAATGTACCCATATATACCCATATAACAATGTACCCATATATACCCATATAGCAATATACCCATATATACCATATAACAATGTACCCATATATACCCATATAGCAATATACCCATATAACAATGTACCCATATATACCCATATAACAATATACCCATATAACAATAAACCCATATATACCCATATAACAATATACCCATATATACCCATATAACAATGTACCCATATATACCCATATAACAATGTACCCATATATACCCATATAACAATATACCCATATATACCCATATAACAATGTACCCATATATACCCATATAATAATATACCCATATAACAATATACCCATATACCCATATATAAATACACCCATATACCCATATATAAATACACCCATATATACTCATATAACAATATACCCATATATACCCATATAACAATATACCCATATAACAATATACCCATATACCCATATATACCCATATAACAATATACCCATATATACCCATATAACAATGTACCCATATATACCCATATAACAATGTACCCATATATACCCATATAACAATGTACCCATATATACCCATATAACAATATACCCATATATACCCATATAACAATATACCCATATATACCCATATAACAATACACCCATATATACCCATATAACAATATACCCATATATACCCATATAACAATATATACCCATATAACAATATACCCATATATACCCATATAACAATGTACCCATATATACCCATATAACAATGTACCCATATATACCCATATAGCAATATACCATATAACAATGTACCCATATATACCCATATAGCAATATACCATATAGCAATACACCCATATATACCCATATAGCAATATACCAATATAACAATATACCCATATAACAATATACCCATATATACCCATATAACAATATACCATATAGCAATATACCCATATAACAATATACCCATATAACAATACACCCATATATACCCATATAACTATATACCCATATAGCAATATACCCATATAACAATGTACCCATATATACCCATATAACAATATACCCATATATAACAATATACCCATATAACAATACACCCATATATACCCATATAACAATGTACCCATATATACCCATATAACAATGTACCCATATAACAATATACCCATATATACCCATATAACAATGTACCCATATATACCCATATAATAATATACCCATATAATAATATACCCATATATACCCATATATACCCATATAATAATATACCCATATATACCCATATATACCCATATAACAATGTACCCATATATACCCATATAACAATGTACCCATATATACCCATATAACAATATACCCATATATACCCATATAACAATGTACCCATATATACCCATATAACAATATACCCATATATACCCATATAACAATGTACCCATATATACCCATATAACAATGTACCCATATATACCCATATAACAATGTACCCATATATACCCATATAACAATATACCCATATATACCCATATAACAATACACCCATATATACCCATATAACAATATACCCATATATACCCATATAACAATATACCCATATATACCCATATAACAATATACCCATATATACCCATATAACAATGTACCCATATATACCCATATAACAATGTACCCATATATACCCATATAATAATATACCCATATATACTCATATAACAAGATACCCATATATACCCATATAACAATATACCCATATAACAATATACCCATATATACCCATATAACAATGTACCCATATATACTCATATAATAATATACCCATATATACCCATATAACAATGTACCCATATATACTCATATAATAATATACCCATATATACCCATAAAATAATATACCCATATAACAATATACCCATATATACCCATATAACAATATACCCATATAACAATATACCCATATAACAATATACCCATATATACCCATATAACAATATACCCATATATACCCATATAATAATATACCCATATATACCCATATAATAATATACCCATATATACCCATATAACAATATACCCATATATACCCATATAATAATATACCCATATATACCCATATAATAATATACCCATATATACCCATATAATAATATACCCATATATACCCATATAACAATATACCCATATATACCCATATAACAATATACCCATATAACAATATACCCATATAACAATATACCCATATAACAATATACCCATATATACCCATATAACAATACACCCATATATACCCATATAACAATATACCCATATATACCCATATAACAATATACCCATATATACCCATATAACAATATACCCATATATACCCATATAATAATATACCCATATATACCCATATAATAATATACCCATATATACCCATATAACAATATACCCATATATACCCATATAACAATATACCCATATATACCCATATAACAATATACCCATATATACCCATATAACAATATACCCATATAACAATATACCCATATATACCCATATAACTATATACCCATATAACAATATACCCATATAATAATATACCCATATATACCCATATAACAATATACCCATATAACAATATACCCATATATACCCATATAACAATATACCCATATATACCCATATAATAATATACCCATATATACCCATATAATAATATACCCATATATACCCATATAACAATATACCCATATATACCCATATAATAATATACCCATATATACCCATATAATAATATACCCATATATACCCATATAACAATATACCCATATAACAATATACCCATATAACAATATACCCATATATACCCATATAATAATATACCCATATATACCCATATAATAATATACCCATATATACCCATATAACAATATACCCATATATACCCATATAATAATATACCCATATATACCCATATAATAATATACCCATATATACCCATATAACAATATACCCATATAACAATATACCCATATAACAATATACCCATATATACCCATATAATAATATACCCATATATACCCATATAATAATATACCCATATATACCCATATAATAATATACCCATATATACCCATATAACAATACACCCATATAACAATATACCCATATACCCATATATACCCATATAACAATGTACCCATATAACAATATACCCATATACCCATATATACCCATATAACAATGTACCCATATAACAATATACCCATATACCCATATATACCCATATAACAATATACCCATATAACAATATACCCATATATACCCATATAATAATATACCCATATATACCCATATAACAATATACCCATATATACCCATATAATAATATACCCATATAACAATATACCCATATATACCCATATAACAATATACCCATATATACCCATATAACAATATACCCATATAACAATATACCCATATATACCCATATAACTATATACCCATATATACCCATATGTACCCATATATACCCATATAACAATGTACCCATATATACCCATATAACAATATACCCATATATACCCATATAATAATATACCCATATATACCCATATAGCTTCTTTGTATTGTACTGTGATTGCTGATGAATATGTAATTGATATGTCTCACTACTATATACACTTATATTTCACTTGTCGGAAGTGTGACTTTTTACATTTATATGTCAGTAATTGACTCCTGCACTGCTGTATTGTATGTTCTGTTACACTGCTATTAAATATCGTATTCTTGTATACAGTATATAATTGTTACGATTCATTACACCTGTTAATTGAGTTGCGGCTCTGTCTATATCTGTCAATGTGTGGTTTTTATTGATTGCTTGAAAATGCTTCCATGGAGGACGTGAAACGTTGCTGTGTTGGGTGAATAAATTCACATATTTTGCTGAGTGCGGCTTCCAGTCTCGTTTCTTGCCCATATAGCAATATACCCATATAATAATATCACGCACAGTAGAAGGAAGTCGGCACCACTCTCAATCTTCACAGCATGGAACAGGCAGATAGATGCAAGTGGAGTCAGGGTTTCCTCATTTAAGCAAACTTCGGGCGGTGCTCGGCATAAAAACAGACAGTCTTGTAGTATAATATAGATGAAAGAAATGAAAATGCGGCACTCACCCGTTTGCAAATCTTTTTAACTTTATTGTGTCACCTTGGCGAGGGTAAAAGCATATAATAATATACCCATATATACTAATATAATATCATCCCACCTATCCCGGTCATCCCACCTATCCCTATCATCCCGCCTATCCCTATCATCCCGCCTATCCCTATCATCCCGCCTATCCCTGTCATCCCACCTATCCCTATCATCCCGCCTATCCCTATCATCCCGCCTATCCCTATCATCCCTCCTATCCCTATGATTCCGCCTATCCCTATCATCCCGCCTTTCCCTATCATCCCGCCTATCCCTATCATCCCGCCTATCCCTGTCATCCCACCTATCCCTGTCATCCCACCTATCCCTGTCATCCCACCTATCCCTGTCATCCCACCTATCCCGGTCATCCCGCCTATCCCTATCATCCCGCCTATCCCTATCATCCCGCCTATCCCTATCATCCCACCTATCCCTGTCATCCCACCTATCCCGGTCATCCCACCTATCCCTGTCATCCCACCTATCCCTATCATCCCGCCTATCCCTGTCATCCCACCTATCCCTGTCATCCCACCTATCCCTGTCATCCCACCTATCCCTGTCATCCCGTCTATCCCTATAATTCCACCTATCCCTATAATCCCGCCTATCCCTATAGATCCCGCCTATCCCTATCATCCCGCCTTTCCCTATCATCCCGCTTATCCCTATCATCCCGCCTTTTCCTATCATCCCGCCTATCCCTAAGATCCCACCTATCCCTATCATCCCGCCTTTCCCTATCATCCCGCCTATCCCTATCATCCCGCCTATCCCTATCATCCCGCCTATCCCTATCATCCCGCCTTTCCCTATCATCCCGCCTATCCCTATCATCCCGCCTATCCCTGTGATCCCGCCTATCCCTATGATTCCGCCTATCCCTATCATCCCGCCTTTCCCTATCATCCCGCCTATCCCTATCATCCCGCCTATCCCTATCATCCCGCCTATCCCTATCATCCCGCCTATCCCTATCATCCCGCCTATCCCTATCATCCCTCCTATCCCTATCATCCCTCCTATCCCTATCATCCCGCCTATCCCTATCATCCCGCTGATTTCTAGGTCATTGGCCTCCCTTTATAGAGCCTTGAACCATGTTTAGGGTTATGATCTATATAAATCCTCCTCTGTAGAGCGCTCTGTTTCTGAGTCGTTGCGCTGCAGTCTACGGGTGGATGTCTCTGGTTTGCCTCGACCACAAGTCATTTTCAAGGCTGTATAAGGTCTCAATCCCTGGCCACATGTTCAGTGGTGTCTCTATTCCTCGAAGATCCTATAGATTCCTCCAATCAGATGTGTGAAGTATTCCATATCCTTCACCTCAAATTTATTTATGTTGCTTATATAGCACCAGCATATTCCACAGCGGGGCTCACACTCCAGACTCCATATCCAGAGGCGTAGCTAGGTTCTCCAGCACCCGGGGCAAAGATTCAGTTTGGCGCCCCCCCCCCCCCCCCCCCCCAACCTCTTTCCCGACATCTCCTTCCCCCTCGCCGTGTTTGTTTTCTCTACCAATCGACGTGTCATTTATTTTTGTGTAACTCGAGCATAAAAACATTTGTACATTTTACAAGCAATATAGTTCTATAAACAACGCCAGAACCAAGCTCATTACATATATACAACACCAGAACCAAGCTCAGTACATATATACAACACCAGCACAAATACAGCTCAATTTAGTGTAACCCCTGCTGTATAGGTGTGTACGGCGTAAAACTACAGCTCCCAGCATAGCCCGAACAATGGTGAGGATATGCTGGGAGATGCCGTTTCACAAATAATAAATCATATTATAATCCTATCACCATCATCTCGCTGCAGGTCATACAGTGACTACAGTGCTGATTAGAGGCAGAATAAACATTTACATTAAGTGACTCACCGGTGACGTCTCAGATTCTAGTTCTTTTTCTCCATCCGGTCAGACCTCTATGATGACTTGTCCCGGACACAGCCCATTTCTGCAGTTTTCCGCTCACATGTCTTCAGCTTCTCACTGTTCAAACATTTCTGCACCTATAAATAAATATAAAGTTATCATTATACCACACACTACGCCCCTAAATATCATAGCGCCATACACTGCACCTCTAATTATAATAGCACCATACACCGTGTCACACACACACACACACACACACACACACACACACACACACACACACACACTGTGCCCCCTGTAGATAGTGCCTGCCATAGAGCCCCCTGTAGATAGTGCCTGCCATAGAGCCCCTGTAGATAGTGCCCCCATATAGACCACCCCTGTATATAGTGTCCCACAAATAACTCCCCCTGTAGTGCTCCACAGATAGCCCACCCCTGTATATAGCCCCCTGTAGATATAGCTCACCCCTGTATATAGTACTCTACAGATAGCCCAACCATGTATGTAGCCCCCTGTAGATATAGTCCACCCCTGTATATAGTACTCTACAGATAGCCAAACCATGTATGTAGCCCCCCTGTAGATATAGCCCACCCCTGTATATAGTGCTCCACATATAGCCCACCCCTGTATATAGTGCTCCACATATAGTCCACCCCTGTATATAGTGTGTCACAGATAGCCCACCCCTGTATATAGCCCCCCTTGTACATATAGTCCACCCCTGTATATAGTGCTCCACAGATAGCCCACCCTTGTATATAGTATATACAGGGGTGGGCTATCTGTGGAGCACTATATACAGGGGTGGACTATATGTACAAGGGGGGCTATATACAGGGGTGGGCTTTCTGTGGACCACTACAGGGGGAGCTATTTGTGGGATACTATATACAGGGGTGGGCTATATCTACAGGGGGACTATATCTACAGGGGTGGGCTATATCTTCCGGGGTGGGCTATATCTTCCGGGGTGGGCTATATCTTCCGGGGTGGGCTATATCTTCCGGGGTGGGCTATATCTACAGGGGTGGGCTATATCTACAGGGGTGGGCTATATCTACAGGGGGGCTATATCTAGAGGGGTGGGCTATATCTACAGGGGTGGGCTATATCTACAGGGGTGGGCTATATCTACAGGGGTGGGCTATATCTACAGGGGGCTATATACTATATAGCCCCCCTGTAGCTATAGCCCACCCCTGTATATGGTGCTCCATAGATAGCCCATCCCAGTATATAGCCCCCCTGTAGATATAGTCCACCTGTATATAGCCCGGTCCCCCTGTAGATAGCCCACACCAGTATATAGCCCCCCTGTAGATATGGTCCCCCTGTAGATAGCCCACCCCAGTATATAGCCCCCCTGTAGATATAGTCCCCCTGTATATAGCCCACCCCTTGTAGATATGGTGCCCCTGTATATAGCCCCCCTGTAGATATAGTCCCCGTGTATATAGCCCACCCCTTGTAGATATGGTCCCCCTGTATATAGCCTCCCTGTAGATATAGCCCCCCTGTAGATAGCCCACCCCAGTATATAGCCCCCCTGTATATAGCCCACCCCCTGTAGATATAGCCCCCCTGTAGATATAGTCCCCCTGCAGATACAGCCACACTTCTATTATAGTTTAAAAAAAAAAAAAAAAATATTCAAACTCACCTTATTCCCACTCCCATGCCGTCCGGCAGCCATGGAGACCTGCTCTCTTCTGCGCAGATCTCCTGGGGGTTGAACGCGGCATCTATGAAAGGCGCTGATTGGCTGGGCAGGATGACTTTCCCTGCCAGTCAGTCAGCGCCTTTCATCGACGGAAGCGTCACTGTTACAAAAGGTACCAGTCGCTTCATTCGTGGAAAGGCGCTGAATGGCCGGGCACGGAACGTGCCCGGTCATTCATTGCGTCTAATTGTACCTGTGTCCTTGCGACACAAGTACAATTATAGTGCAGGAGGAGGTGGCGCTGGCGCCCCCCTCTGAACTGCGCCCGGGGCACATGCCCCGCCTGCCCCCCCCCTAGCTACGCCCCTGCCATATCTGTATAGTTTTGGACTTCTGCCTGAGAGCAGTTGAATCCACCATCTATGTACATGGAGCAGATCTGGAGGCCACCGGTCAGCTACGCGGCTGCGGTTTGTGGCGTTTCACCATTTCCTGTGATCATGAGGATGATTGTGACGACCACTGAGCACACTGCCAGTAAATGGAACTACTACACTACCACTTATGGCCTGCGTTGCGGTGATGAGGACGGTAGCTGCCGGGACTCCGCGTTTCTGCCCTTAGGATCATTTCTTGTTTTTTTCCTCTCCACAGACATCGCTCTGAGTTTGATGAATTCTTAAGAAAATCTCTAGAGCAACGTGATCTGCAAGTCCAAATCCCGGAGGACACAACGGTGTTTGAGATGATTCCTGCACCGGATGGTCTGACCCTCACCGCGAAGCCTGGAGCGACCCAGCCACATGTAAGTAGTGAGTGCAGCAGTAGACCTATCCGCTCTACTCCCCTGTGTCCCCCACTCACATGTGTATCACCTCTACTCCCCTGTGTCCCCCTACTCACATGTGTATCACCTCTACTCCCCTGTGTCCCCCCACTCACATGTGTATAACCTCTACTCCCCTGTGTCCCCCCCACTCACATGTGTATCCCCTCTACTGCCCTGTGTCCCCCCACTCACATGTGTAGCCCCTCTACTCCCATGTCCCCCCCACTCACATGTGTATCCCCTCTACTGCCCTGTGTCCCCCCACTCACATGTGTATCACCTCTACTCCCGTGTCCCCCCACTCACATGTGTATCCCCTCTACTGCCCTGTGTCCCCCCACTCACATGTGTATCCCCTCTACTGCCCTGTGTCCCCCCCACTCACATGTGTATCCCCTCTACTGCCCTGTGTCCCCCCACTCACATGTGTATCACCTCTACTCCCGTGTCCCCCCACTCACATGTGTATCCCCTCTACTGCCCTGTGTCCCCCCACTCACATGTGTATCACCTCTACTCCCCTGTGTCCCCACACTCACATGTGTCTGTCCCCCACTCACATGTGTATCACCTCTACTGCCCTGTGTCCCCCCACTCACATGTGTATCCCCTCTACCCCCTGTGTCCCCCCCACTCACATGTGTATCACCTCTACTCCCTGTGTCCCCCGACTTCTCTCCACTCACATGTATATCCTCTTCATTCACCCGACTTCTCTCCCCTCACATGTATATCCTCTTCACTCACCCGACCTCTCTCCACTCACATATATATCCTCTTCACTCACCCGACTTCTCTCCACTTACATGTATATCCTCTTCACTCACCCGACTTCTCCCCTCACATATATATCCTCTTCACTCACCCGACTTCTCTCCACTCACATATATATCCTTTTCATTCACCCGACTTCTCTCCCCTCACATGTATATCCTCTTCACTCACCCGACTTCTCTCCACTCACATGTATATCCTCTTCACTCACCCGACTTCTCTCCACTCACATGTACATCCTCTTCACTCACCCGACTTCTCCCCTCACATGTATATCCTCTTCATTCACCCGACTTCTCCCCTCACATGTATATCCTCTTCATTCACCCGACTTCTCTCAACTCACATGTATATCCTCTTCACTCACCCGACTTCTCTCCACTCACATATATATCCTCTTCATTCACCCGACTTCTCCCCTCACATGTATATCCTCTCCATTCACCCGACATCTCCCCTCACATGTATATCCTCTTCATTCACCCGACTTCTCTCCACTCACATGTATATCCTCTTCACTCACCCGACTTCTCTCCCCTCACATATATATCCTCTTCTCTCACCCGACTTCTCTCCACTCACATGTATATCCTCCTCATCACCTGCCTCCCTTCCTAACACCTGTCTCTTCTCTATTCATCTGGTTCCCCTTCACTTATTTGCCTCCATTCAGCTCACCTGACATTTTTCTTCTTCACTCACCTGCCTCCTCTATACTAACCTGTCTCTTCGCCACTGACATCTTTCCTTCACTCCCCTGCCTCCCCTCCTCTCATCTGCCACTCCTCCTGTCTTGTTTCCTCTCACCTGCTACTCCTCCTCTCACCTGCTACTCCTCCTCTCACCTGCCTCCCCTCCTCTAACCTGTCTTTTCTCTCATCTATTCACCTACCTCCCCTCCTCTCACCTGCCTCCCCTCCTCTAACCTGTCTTTTCTCTCATCTATTCACCTACCTCCCCTCCTCTCACCTGCCTCTCCTTATCACCTGTCTCTTCTCTATTTACCTGTTTCCCCTCCACTCACCTGCCTCCATACCACTCACCTGCCTACCCTCCTCTCACCTACCTCCCCCTCTTATAACCTGTCTCCTCACATGCCTCCCCTCACCTACCTCCCCCTCTTATAACCTGTCTCCTCACCTGCCTCCCCTCACCTACCTCCCCCTCTTATAACCTGTCCCCTCATCTGCCTCCCCTCTTCTCACCTGTCTCTTCTCTATTGATCTGCTTCCCCTCCAATAATCTGCTCCATTAGTCTCACCTGACTCCTTTCTCTTCTCCACTTCCCTGCCCCCCTCTACTAACATGTCTCCACACCACTCACATCTTTCCTTCACTTACCGGTCTCCTTTTTTTCTCTGCTTATCTGTTTATTCTCTGTTCTCCACTCACCTGTCTCCGTCCACTTATTCTCTATTGTTTCCAAACACCTGTCTGTAGTCTACTCTTCACTCACCAGTCTCTAATCGCCCATCGTTCTACCACTCATCTCGCTCTACTCACCCATCGTCATAACATTCATCTCTCTCTACTCACCCATTGTCTTACCACTCATCTGTCTCTACTCACCCATCGTCCTACCACTCACCTGTCTCTACTCACTCATCGTCCTACCACTCACCTGTCTCTACTCACCCATCGTCCTACCACTCACCACTCACCTGTCTCTACTCACCCATTGTCTTACCACTCACCTGTCTACTCACCCATCGTCCTACCACTCACCTGTCTCTACTCACCCATCATCCTACCACTCCCCACTCACCTGTCTCTACTCACCCATTGTCTTACTACTCACCCATCGTCCTACCACTCACCTGTCCCTACTCACCCATTGTCTTACCACTCACCTGTCTCTACTCACCCATCGTCCTACCACTCACCACTCACCTGTCTCTACTCACCCATTGTCTTACCACTCACCTGTCTGTACTCACCTATCCTCCTACCACTCACCTGTCTCTACTCACCCATTGTCTTACCACTCACCTGTCTGTACTCACCTATCCTCCTACCACTCACCTGTCTCTACTCACCCATCGTCCTACCACTCACCTGTCTCTACTCACCCATCGTCCTACCACTCACCACTCACCTGTCTCTACTCACCCATTGTCTTACCACTCACCTGTCTGTACTCACCTATCCTCCTACCACTCACCTGTCCTCCCTCTCTTCACATATCTTCTTTTATATCTATCGCTAACCTACCCAACTATGAATATTTCAGAGTGAAGTTCTCCTTTATGCTGCTCGATGTATTGCCCAGTCTGGACATCCATTATTATTGGTAGGAGCTCCTGGTAGTGGAAAGACTACCCTGGCCCAATCATTGGTCCCTCCTGGAGCAACATCCATTCGGATTCCTGTTAATGCAATGCTACAAGCCGCACCTCTCCGCCAACTCCTGAAAACTCAACAGGAAGCTCCCCCCATCGTCAGGTTGACTAGAGTAAGAGCACTTCGTGGGCGACAACGCTTCTTCCTGGATGATTTGCATGAAGCCTGGGCTGGTAGGTTGAATAGTGATCGCTTTCTCCAGAAGACAAATATATTAGAAAAGATGAACGGCACAAAATAATTTCAAGCGAATCGAGTCTCACATAAATAAAGTGATTGACCATGAAAGCCCAAATGAACTCTGTATGTTACATGTAAGTCCCAGGGAATGATTATTAAAGGGGTTGTATGAGGTTATAAGAACATGACAGCTTTCTTCCAGAAAAAGCGCCACTCTTGTCCATGGATTGTGTCTGGTATTGCAGCTCAGTCCCATTGACATTAATGAGATTACACAACTACATGAGAAGGAGCAATAAATGATATCAACACTTCTGATGATGTGAATGGGTTCAGATTTAGGGCTCACGATCACTTTGATGCTAAGGATGTAGTGAGTGTTGTTTCTATTCTCTTTTATAGTGTAGATTCTGCCATATTCCTGCTAGGATCACATCTATTGATTAATTGATGCATCTATAATAACATCTGTGTCCTCACAGACCCAGAGAGCGGGACACAACCAGCACTGGAGGTCGTACGTCAGATTGTGTCAGACAATGGTTCTTGCCCACACTACAGCTTCTTGGCCACCACATCACCTCCTGAAGACGGTTATAGATCACTGTGTACAAGACTTGGTCGTCTATTTTTTGTGCTTGTGATGACCCCATTCAATTCAGATGTTCTGCTGAGCCTGTTCAGCCCTCGCTTTATGGTTTGGTTAAAGAAGTCAATACCTTTTCAGCAACCCAAAGAGTTTAGTGAAGCCTTGGCTGGGGCTTCCATTAGTCTTTACGACCAAGTCACCAAAGCTTTCCCATCGAAATACTGCTTTTCCCATCATCACCTGCAAAGATTTTTCCAGAGTGTGACTTTTCTGTGTCCATCTCCTGGGGCCAATCTCCCAGCAATGTCCGACACCAATATTTCAGCTGCAGATCTCATAAGATGTGGCATTGTTCGACTTTGGTTGCATGAAGCTTTGCGTACCTTTGGCGATGGTCTGGAGACCCATAACGAGAACAGAAGGTTCCGGGATCTATTACAAGATTGTGTTTTGAGAACATTCTGCAACCATCATACCTCGGAGAACATAACCGCAGAGGATGATACTGGTACAATAGATCCACTGCCAAGTAATGAAGATATAAAGCTGCAAAGTGAATTCCAGTCAATTGTTAAGAACATAGGGACAAAGACAAATGAAGACGTGAGAACTGAACCAAGCATTATATCCTGTGATCAAAATCCTTCATCCTTAGCTAGGAAATTCGTTTTTCCCCCAGACCTGCTGGTGCGTGATCTCCAGGACCTTAGTTTCCTCCATAAATACCCCCATGGAATACCAGTGAGGCCTGACTCTTATATAGAGAGGCCAAGTCAAGCTTTAAACTTTATGCAGACTCCTCACAACATGACCCTGAGTCCCGAGGATTGCCACCATCTTGCCCATCTGACTCGAGTTCTCCACCTACCTAGGGGGCACATTGTATTGCTGTCAAAACACCCTGGAACTGGAAGGAGAAGTCTGGCACGACTAGCAGCCCAACTCACCCAGTGTGCACTGCTGGAGCTTAGTGGTAAGGAGACCGCAGAAGGACGTCACACTATAATTCGGGAGGCTTGCTGGAGAGCTGGCGTACAGGGTTCTTCCGTAGCTCTTCTGGCTGGAGAAGGAACCCCACAAAGAGCTCAGCAAGAGCTGGAATCTCTAATATGTGAAGGAACATTTCCTGGACTGTACAGTGCAGAACAAGAGGAGACCATACTGCAGACTATGTTACAAATGGTGAAAAGTTCCAATAAGATTGCTAGCAATAAGTCCCTGAGAGAGAGGTAAGAGGAAAGCGAGGGAACTCAGCCATACATGTATCGACAGACTTGACAGGACACATAAAGGGGCAAGAAATGGGTATAACTGGCAACATATGAAGGATGTCTAAACAGGACACATAACATGCAGCAGGAAGTAGGAATGACAGGACACACCATGGGGCAGGAAGTAGGAATGACAGGACACATAACATGCGGCAGGAAGTAGGAATGACAGGACACATAACATGGGGCAGGAAGTAGGAATGACAGGACACATAACATGGGGCAGGAAGTAGGAATGACAGGACACAACATGGGGCAGGAAGTAGGAATGACAGGACACAACATGGGGCAGGTAGTAAGAATGATAGGACACAACATGGGGCAGGAAGTAGGAATGTTACGGCACATAACATGGGGCAGGAAGTAGGAATGACAGGACACAACATGGGGCAGGAAGTAGGAATAATACAACACATAACATGGGGCAGGAAGTAGGAATGATAGGACACAACATGGGGTAGGTAGTAGGAATGATACGACACATAACATGGGGCAGGAAGTAGAAATGATAGGACACAACATGGGGCAGGAAGTAGGAATGACAGGACACAACATGGGGCAGGAAGTAGGAATTACAGGACACAACATGGGGCAGGAAGTAGGAATTACAGGACACAACATGGGGCAGGAAGTAGGAATGACAGGACACAACATGGGGCAGGAAGTAGGAATGACAGGACACAACATGGGGCAGGAAGTAGGAATGTTACGGCACATAACATGGGGCAGGAAGTAGGAATGATAGGACACAACATGGGGCAGGAAGTAGGAATGACAGGACACAACATGGGGCAGGAAGTAGGAATTACAGGACACAACATGGGGCAGGAAGTAGGAATGACAGGACACAACATGGGGCAGGAAGTAGGAATGACAGGACACAAGATGGGGCAGGTAGTAAGAATGATATGACACATAACATGGGGCAGGAAGTCGGAATGACAGGACACAACATGGGGCAGGAAGTAGGAATGATAGGACACAACATGGGGCAGGATGTAGGAATGATAGGACACATAACATGGGGTAGGAAGTAGGGATAATACGACAAATAACATGGGGCAGGAAGTAAGAATGACAGGACACAACATGGGGCAGGTAGTAGGAATGACAGGACACAACATGGGGCAGGAATGACAGGACACATAACATGGGGCAGGAATGACAGGACACAATTTATCCAATATATACAAGAATGGAACTGCTTTCCTACTTCATTGCGTGCTTGAAGTGATTTTGCTTTTTTTTTTACTCAGGATCATGATAACACTTCACCGCTGCGGCATATGTGCCCAGTTTTTATGCCTTTCATCAGGCGGCTATTGTCTGGATATAAATGTGGGCAGTGGTGAAGTGTTCATGATCCGAAGTAAAAGTGTAAGAATAAAATCTCTTCACCACGAACCTGGGGTGCAGTTCTATTATTGTATATATTGGATTTATGTTTGGACGCGGAGTGGTCAGCCCACCAGGGACGTGCGCCCCCTACGCCTTGATTAGGAGTTGTGCTGCCTGGTCTTGGTGACTTTTTCAGGGCATCATTTATGGGACATGTACTGTATATATACATATATATCATATACTACAATTGTAGATCTGCCAGGAATAGTCGGAATGACAGGACACATAACATGGGGCAGGAAGTAGGAATGACAGGACACATAACATGGGGCAGCATGTAGGAATGATACGGCACATTACATGGGGCAGGATGTAGGAATGATACGGCACATAACATGGGGCAGGAAGTAAGAATGACAGGACACATAACATGGGGCAGGAAGTAGGAATGACAGGACACAACATGGGGCAGGATGTAGGAATGACAGGACACATTACATAGGGCAGGAAGTAGGAATGACAAGACACAACATGGGGCAGGAAGTAGGAATGATATGGCACATAACAAGGGGCAGGAAGTAGGAATGACAGGACACAACATGGGACAGGAAGTAGGAATGACAGGACACAACATGGGGCAGGAAGTAGGAATGACAGGACACAACATGGGACAGGAAGTAGGAATGACAGGACACAACATGGGGCAGGAAGTAGGAATGATATGGCACATAACATGGGGCAGGAAGTAGGAATGATAGGACACAAGATGGGGCAGGAAGTAGGAATGACAGGACACAACATGGGGCAGGAAGTAGGAATGACAGGACACAACATGGGGCAGGATGTAGGAATGACAGGACACATTACATAGGGCAGGAAGTAGGAATGACAAGACACAACATGGGGGAGGAAGTAGGAATGATATGGCACATAACAAGGGGCAGGAAGTAGGAATGACAGGACACAACATGGGACAGGAAGTAGGAATGACAGGACACAACATGTGGCAGGAAGTAGGAATGACAGGACACAACATGGGACAGGAAGTAGGAATGACAGGACACAACATGGGGCAGGAAGTAGGAATGATATGGCACATAACATGGGGCAGGAAGTAGGAATGATAGGACACAAGATGGGGCAGGAAGTAGGAATGACAGGACACAACATGGGGCAGGAAGTAGGAATGACAGGACACAACATGGGGCAGGAAGTAGGAATGAAAGGACACAACATGGGGCAGGTAGTAAGAATGATACGACACATAACATGGGGCAGGAAGTAGGAATGACAGGACACAACATGGGGCAGGAAGTAGGAATGATAGGACACAACATGGGGCAGGAAGTAGGAATGACAGGACACAACATGGGGCAGGATGTAGGAATGACAGGACACATTACATAGGGCAGGAAGTAGGAATGACAAGACACCACATGGGACAGTAAGTAGGAATGACAGGACACAACATGGGGCAGGAAGTAGGAATGATATGGCACATAACAAGGGGCAGGAAGTAGGAATGACAGGACACAACATGGGGCAGGAAGTAAGAATGATACAGCACATAATATGAGGCAGGAAGTAGGAATGACAGGACACAACATGGGGCAGGAAGTAGGAATGACAGGACACAACATGGGGCAGGAAGTAGGAATGACAGGACACAACATGGGGCAGGAAGTAGGAATGTTACGGCACATAACATGGGGCAGGAAGTAGGAATGACAGGACACAACATGGGGCAGGAAGTAGGAATGACAGGACACAACATGGGGCAGGAAGTAGGAATGACAGGACACAACATGGGACAGGAAATAGGAATGACAGGACACAACATGGGGCAGGAAGTAGGAATGATATGGCACATAACATGGGGCAGGAAGTAGGAATGATAGGACACAAGATGGGGCAGGAAGTAGGAATGACAGGACACAACATGGGGCAGGTAGTAAGAATGATACGACACATAACATGGGGCAGGAAGTAGGAATGACAGGACACAACATGGGGCAGGAAGTAGGAATGATAGGACACAACATGGGGCAGGATGTAGGAATGATAGGACACATAACAATGGGTAGGAAGTAGGAATGATAGGACACAACATGGGGCAGGAAGTAGGAATGTTACGGCACATAACATGGGGCAGGAAGTAGGAATGACAGGACACAACATGGGGCAGGAAGTAGGAATGACAGGACACAACATGGGGCAGGAAGTAGGAATGTTACGGCGCATAACATGGGGCAGGAAGTAGGAATGACAGGACACAACATGGGGCAGGAAGTAGGAATGACAGGACACAACATGGGGCAGGAAGTAGGAATGACAGGACACAAGATGGGGCAGAAAGTAGGAATGACAGGACACAACATGGGGCAGGTAGTAAGAATGATACGACACATAACATGGGGCAGGAAGTAGGAATGACAGGACACAACATGGGGCAGGAAGTAGGAATGATAGGACACAACATGGGGCAGGAAGTAGGAATGATAGGACACAACATGGGGCAGGATGTAGGAATGATAGGACACATAACAATGGGTAGGAAGTAGGAATGATAGGACACAACATGGGGCAGGAAGTAGGAATGTTACGGCACATAACATGGGGCAGGAAGTAGGAATGACAGGACACAACATGGGGCAGGAAGTAGGAATGATAGGACACAACATGGGGCAGGATGTAGGAATGATAGGACACATAATAACGGGTAGGAAGTAGGAATGATAGGACACAACATGGGGCAGGAAGTAGGAATGTTACGGCACATAACATGGGGCAGGAAGTAGGAATGACAGGACACAACATGGGGCAGGAAGTAGGAATGTTAAGGCACATAACATGGGGCAGAAAGTAGGAATGACAGGACACAACATGGGGCAGGAAGTAGGAATGACAGGACACAACATGGGGCAGGAAGTAGGAATGACAGGACACAACATGGGGCAGGAAGTAGGAATGACAGGACACAACATGGGGCAGGAAGTAGGAATGACAGGACACAACATGGGGCAGGAAGTAGGAATGACAGGACACAAGATGGGGCAGGAAGTAGGAATGACAGGACACAACATGGGGCAGGTAGTAAGAATGATACGACACATAACATGGGGCAGGAAGTAGGAATGACAGGACACAACATGGGGCAGGAAGTAGGAATGGTAGGACACAACATGGGGCAGGATGTAGGAATGATAGGACACATAACATGGGGTAGGAAGTAGAAATGATAGGGCACAACATGGGGCAGGAAGTAGGAATGTTACGGCACATAACATGGGGCAGGAAGTAGGAATGACAGTACACAACATGGGGCAGGAAGTAGGAATGACAGGACACAACATGGGGCAGGAAGTAGGAATGACAGGACACAACATGGGACAGGAAGTAGGAATGACAGGACACAACATGGGGCAGGAAGTAGGAATGATATGGCACATAACATGGGGCAGGAAGTAGGAATGACAGGACACAACATGGGGCAGGAAGTAGGAATGTTACGGCACATAACATGGGGCAGAAAGTAGGAATGACAGGACACAACATGGGGCAGGAAGTAGGAATGACAGGACACAACATGGGGCAGGAAGTAGGAATTACAGGACACAACATGGGGCAGGAAGTAGGAATGACAGGACACAACATGGGGCAGGAAGTAGGAATGACAGGACACAACATGGGGCAGGAAGTAGGAATGACAGGACACAAGATGGGGCAGGAAGTAGGAATGACAGGACACAACATGGGGCAGGTAGTAAGAATGATACGACACAACATGGGGCAGGAAGTAGGAATGACAGGACACAACATGGGGCAGGAAGTAGGAATGATAGGACACAACATGGGGCAGGATGTAGGAATGATAGGACACATAACATGGGGTAGGAAGTAGGGATAATACGACAAATAACATGGGGCAGGAAGTAAGAATGACAGGACACAACATGGGGCAGGTAGTAGGAATGACAGGACACAACATGGGGCAGGAATGACAGGACACATAACATGGGGCAGGAATGACAGGACACAATTTATCCAATATATACAAGAATGGAACTGCTTTCCTACTTCATGGCGTGCTTTAAGTGATTTTGCTTTTTTTTTTACTCGGGATCATGATAACACTTCACCGCTGCGGCATATGTGCCCAGTTTTTATGCCTTTCATCAGGCGGCTATTGTCTGGATATTAATGTGGGCAGTGGTGAAGTGTTCATGATCCGAAGTAAAAGTGTAAGAATAAAATCTATTCACCACGAACCTGGGGTGCAGTTCTATTATTGTATATATTGGATTTATGTTTGGACGCGGAGTGGTCAGCCCACCAGGGACGTGCGCCCCCTACGCTTTGATTAGGAGTTGTGCTGCCTGGTCTTGGTGACTTTTTCAGGGCATCATTTATGGGACATGTACTGTATATATACATATATATCATATACTACAATTGTAGATCTGCCAGGAATAGTCATGTAGTACAGAGGATACACGGCATGCAATGTAATTCTCCATGGGTTGTCTTCTCCTCCTAGGCACTATATCCAGGTCTGCAATAACCTTCATGTGATATTCCTTCTGAAGATTGGCGCCTGCTCCCCACAGCTCCAACGATTAACCTACACAGATGTGTATCACCCATGGAGCTCCTCGTCTCTCCAGCAGGTTGCAGAGAAGCTTCTGGACCATTCTCAGATACGTGGTGAGAGGCGCTGGGCACATAGTCATAGACTGAAGGAAAGCTGGCCCGCCATACGGAGAATGAAAGATCCATGTCCTGAATAGATGAATTAAGTCCAAGAAGTCCCGTACCGAGATGTTAGCCAACGGAGGATTGCAGTCACATGACGCGCTTTGGTTTTTCTAAAGCTTTTTAAATCAAAGAGTTCTATGTGACTGCGATCCCCCATTTACTGCTCTCTACACTCATGGATCGGCCATCTAGTGAGTGCTGAGATATACTCCATCTGTTTAGAAAGCTGCCGGCTCGCTCCATGGATATATTGAGGCGTGCTGTTCCCACAAGACTATGCGATGGACGACCGTCATGGTTCACACAGGTCCTCAGTCTCATCTATGTCTCTTCTAACAGGTTCTCCAACCTCCAACATTTCCAGAGTGATGTCCTTAATCCATCTCATGGCCCAAAGTTATTGTCAAAGGACGTGGCCGCATCTCCCACTGACCTCCCCAAGGGCCTTCATCAGCTTCATACAGATTTACCTGAAAATCGCCTCACAACTTCAGGGCGCCATAGACAAGGAGGCGGAAAGGTGAAAAATAGTGGCGTAATAACAACGTCTAGAAATGTAATGGTCCCACCAAGGAGTCTGCGGACAGGGCAATAAGGAGAGGAATACACCAAGAGACTGACGGCCCGAGCGGCCCCCAAACCTCTACACTGAAAATACAGGCCAGGGCCGGGACATGCATAAAAGAGAGAGGGGGTCCTGAACCAAAATCTAATTGGGGCCCCTCCCAGTGGTGGGTTCATTTAATCACACCATCCCCACCTGTCCCATCTGTAGATTATATAAGGGTGGAGTGATCCACAGTCGGAGCTGGCAGGGAAATGGTTAATATAATGTTGTACTCTTGTTTGGTCCAGGCTCCGGGGCGCTGTGTCTCGAGTGGATCAGGTTTATGATGTGCGGAAACAGTGGACGAAGGAGATGGAGGAATGTTCCCAACATCAGCAGGAGGCAGAAGAGGTCAGTTATCTGTATGTAACCAGAGATTAGGGAAGAACGGGGAGCAAGCCTGACTATAGAGGGAAAAAATAGTATGCTGGCATACAGATTGTGGAGTAAAATAGGCACATACATATACACATACACACATATACATACATACATATACACACACACACACACACATATATACACATACATACATATACACATACATACACACAGAATTATATATTTAAAAGGTCTGGGTTTCTGGAGTGGAAGAGAATAGTAAAAGTTCACCTCCGTCTCCAGGACAGTCCAGGGTTTGGGCTTTTGGGCTGCCTAAGGAATCTCATTAGCTGCCAGCTGTTAAGGCTCCTTTAAAGAGGCTCCGTCACCAATTTGATTTATGCTAATTAGTTTCTTAATAGACAACTGGGCGTTTTTTACCTTTTTACCAACTGGGCGTAATAAAGAGAAGTGTATGACGCTGACCAATCAGTGACCAATCACCTTCATACACTTCTCTCCATTCATTATTAACAGTACTCGCGAGACCACGCTGTGCTGTCACATACTCCCGCAGTAACTTTACTGAAGTGTCTTGAGAGTGAATAGACATCACCTCCAGCCAGGACGCAATGTCTATTCACACACCCGACACTTCGGTAAAGTTTCTTGGGGACTAACTCACACAGCACACTGTGATCTCGCGAGATCACGCTGAGCTGTCATTCACAGAAACTTTACTTCAGTAAAGTTAATGTGGATGTATGTGACAGCACAGCGCGATCTCGCGAGATCACGCTGTGCTGTGAGTACAGATGGACATGAATGGAGAGAAGTGAATGACGGTGATTGGTCGCTGATTGGTCACTGATTGGTCAGCGTCATACATTTCTCTTTACAACGCCCAGTTGGTAAAAAGTAAAAACACGCCCAGTTGTCTATTAAGAAACTAATAAGAATAAATCTAAAATTGCTCATAACTTGCTAAAAATTGATTGTTTTTCAAAATAAAAACCACTGCTGTTATCTACATTACAGCGCTGATCACATTATGTAGGAGACAGGACACTTATAATGTGGTGACAGCCTCTTTATTACTAGGACCACTGTTATCTACATTACAGCGCTGATCACATTATGTAGAATACAGGGCACTTATAATCTGGTGACAGCCTCTTTATTACTAGGACCACTGTTATCTACATTACAGCACTGATCACATTATGTAGGAGACAGGACACTTATAATGTGGTGACAGCCTCTTTATTACTAGGACCACTGTTATTTACATTACAGTGCTGATCACATTATGTAGGAGACAGGACACTTATAATGTGGTGACAGCCTCTTTATTACTAGGACCACTGTTATCTACATTACAGCGCTGATCACATTATGTAGAATACAGGGCACTTATAATCTGGTGACAGCCTCTTTATTACTAGGACCACTGTTTCCTACATAATGTGATCAACGCTGTAATGTAGATAACAGTGGTCCTAGTAATAAAGAGGCTGTCACCATATTATAAGTGTCCTGTCTCCTACATAATGTGATCAGTGCTGTAATGTAGAGAACAGTGGTCCTAGTAATAGAAAGGCTGTCACCAGATTATAAGTGTCCTGTCTCCTACATAATGTGATCAACGCTGTAATGTAGATGACAGGACACTTATAATGTGGTGACAGCCTCTTTATTACTAGGGCCACTGTTATCTACATTACAGCGCTGATCACATTATGTAGGAGACAGGACACTTATAATCTGGTGACAGCCTCTTTATTACTAGGACCACCGTTATCTACATTACAGCACTGATCACATTATGTAGGAGACAGGACACTTATAATCTGGTGACAGCCTCTTTATTACTAGGACCACAGTTATCTACATTACAGCGCTGATCACATTATGTAGGAGACAGGACACTTATAATCTGGTGACAGCCTCTTTATTACTAGGACCACTGTTATCTACATTACAGCACTGATCACATTATGTAGGAGACAGGACACTTATAATCTGGTGACAGCCTCTTTATTACTAGGACCACTGTTATCTACATTACAGCACTGATCACATTATGTAGGAGACAGGACACTTATAATCTGGTGACAGCCTCTTTATTACTAGGACCACTGTTATCTACATTACAGCACTGATCACATTATGTAGGAGACAGGACACTTATAATCTGGTGACAGCCTCATTAAGAAAGGTGTGATCTATTCACACAATGCTCCCAGTCTGGGTAAGATGGCATTGCCGGCCTGTGGGATTCAGAGGTTCTGGTAAGAGCACATTTGTTGTGAGGTCCTGGGCAGAAGGCCTTTCATCCTGATAGCTGGGGAAGCTGTATGTTTAGTTAGAGGCTGGACGGCCGGGGGCTTAATTTGAATTGTTTTGTAAAACTGCTTTTCCTGTATGAAGGCAATAAAGCTGATTGCGGCCGGTTTCATACCGAATCCTCTGTGTGGGAGTGAAAATTCTTAAGTGTGCCAACCATCTTACCCTGGAGATGGTGATCCTGTGAGCAAACTTACCTAAAGTTGTCACAATACATACATACATACATATA
>NW_027464335.1:27500-75664 GCF_050947455.1 Rhinoderma darwinii
ATCACGTGTCACAGGTTACCCCCACCTCTCACGTGTCACAGGGTACCCCCACATCTCACGTGTCACAGGGTACCCCCACCTCTCACGTGTCACAGGGTACCCCCACCGCTCACGTGTCACAGGGTACCCCCACATCTCACGTGTCACAGGGTACCCCCACCTCTCATGTGTCACAGGGTACCCCCACATATCACGTGTCACAGGGTACCCCCACCTCTCACGTGTCACAGGGTACCCCCACCTCTCACGTGTCACAGGGTACCCCCACATCTCACGTGTCACAGGGTACCCCCACATCTCACGTGTCACAGGTTACCACAACCCCTCACGTGTCACAGGGTACCCCCAGCCCTCATGTGTCACAGGGTACCCCCACACTTCACATGTCAGAGTACCCCCACATCTCACGTGTCAGAATATCCCCACATCTCACGTGTCAGAATACCCCCACATCTCACGTGTCACAGGGTACCCCACATCTCACGTGTCACAGAGTACCCCCACATCTCACGTGTCACAAGATACCACCACCCATCACATGTCAGAGTATCCCCACATCTCACGTGTCCGAGTACCCCCAAATCTCACGTGTCACAGAGTACCCCCAAATCTCACGTGTCACAGAGTAGCCCCACATCTCAAGTGTCACTATACCCAACATGTCACATATCATTATACCCCACATATCATTATACTCCACATGTCACATATAATTATACTCCACATGTCACATATCATTATACCTCACATGTCACATATCATTATACCCCACATGTCACATATCATTATACTCCACATGTCACATATCATTATACCCCACATGTCACATATCATTATACTCCACATGTCACATATCATTATACCCCACATGTCACATATCATTATACCCCACATGTCACATATCATTATACCCCACATGTCACATATAATTATACTCCACATGTCACATATCATTATACCCCACATGTCACATATCATTATACTCCACATGTCACATATCATTATACCCCACATGTCACATATCATTATACCCCACATGTCACATATCATTATACTCCACATGTCACATATCATTATACCCCACATGTCACATATCATTATACTCCACATGTCACATATCATTATACCCCACGTGTTACATATCATTATACTCCACGTGTCACATATCATTATACACCACATGTCACATATCATTATACTCCACATGTCACATATCATTATACTCCACGTGTCACATGTCATTATACTCCACGTGTCACATATCATTATACACCACGTCACATATCATTATACCCCACGTGTCACATATCATTATACCCCACATGTCACATATCATTATACTCCACATGTCACATATCATTATACTCCACATATCACATATCATTATACCCCACATGTCACATATCATTATACTCCACATGTCACATATCATTATACTCCACATGTCACATATCATTATACCCCACATGTCACATATCATTATACTCCACATGTCACATATCATTATACCCCACATGTCACATATCATTATACTCCACATATCACATATCATTATACCCCACGTGTCACATATCATTATACTCCACATGTCACATATCATTATACCCCACATATCATTATACTCCACATGTCACATATCATTATACCCCACATGTCACATATCATTATACCCCACATGTCACATATCATTATACTCCACATGTCACATATCATTATACTCCACATGTCACATATCATTATACTCCACATGTCACATATCATTATACCCCACATGTCACATATCATTATACCCCACATGTCACATATCATTATACCCCACATGTCACATATCATTATACTCCACATGTCACATATCATTATACTCCACATGTCACATATCATTATACCCCACGTCACATATCATTATACCCCACATGTCACATATCATTATACTCCACATGTCACATATCATTATACTCCACATGTCACATATCATTATACCCCACATGTCACATATCATTATACTCCACATGTCACATATCATTATACCCCACATGTCACATATCATTATACCCCACATGTCACATATCATTATACTCCACATGTCACATATCATTATATTCCACATGTCACATATCATTATACTCCACATGTCACATATCATTATACCCCACATGTCACATATCATTATACCCCACATGTCACATATCATTATACCCCACATGTCACATATCATTATACTCCACATGTCACATATCATTATATTCCACATGTCACATATCATTATATTCCACATGTCACATATCATTATATTCCACATATCACATATCATTATACCCCACGTGTCACATATCATTATACCCCACGTGTCACATATCATTATACCCCACGTGTCACATATCATTATACTCCACATGTCACATATCATTATACTCCACATGTCACATATCATTATACTCCACATGTCACATATCATTATACCCCACATGTCACATATCATTATACCCCACATGTCACATATCATTATACCCCACATGTCACATATCATTATACCCCACATGTCACATATCATTATACTCCACATGTCACATATCATTATACTCCACATGTCACATATCATTATACCCCACATGTCACATATCATTATACTCCACATGTCACATATCATTATACCCCACATGTCACATATCATTATACCCCACATGTCACATATCATTATACCCCACATGTCACATATCATTATACCCCACATGTCACATATCATTATACCCCACATGTCACATATCATTATACCCCACATGTCACATATCATTATACCCCACATGTCACATATCATTATTCTCCACATGTCACATATCATTATACTCCACATGTCACATATCATTATACCCCACATGTCACATATCATTATACTCCACATGTCACATATCATTATACCCCACATGTCACATATTATTATACCCCACATGTCACATATCATTATACCCCACATGTCACATATCATTATACCCCACATGTCACATATCATTATACCCCACATGTCACATATCATTATTCTCCACATGTCACATATCATTATACTCCACGTGTCACATATCATTATACCCCACGTGTCACATATCATTATACCCCACGTGTCACATATCATTATACTCCACGTGTCACATATCATTATACCCCACGTGTCACATATCATTATACTCCACATGTCACATATCATTATACCCCACGTCACATATCATTATACTCCACATGTCACATATCATTATACTCCACATGTCACATATCATTATACTCCACGTGTCACATATCATTATACTCCACATGTCACATATCATTATACTCCACGTGTCACATATCATTATACTCCACGTGTCACATATCATTATACCCCACGTGTCGTCACATATCATTATACTCCACGTGTCACATATCATTATACTCCACGTGTCACATATCATTATACTCCACGTGTCACATATCATTATACTCCACATGTCACATATCATTATACCCCACATGTCACATATCATTATACCCCACATGTCACATATCATTATACCCCACATGTCACATATCATTATACCCCACATGTCACATATCATTATACCCCACAAATCATTATACTCCACATGTCACATATCATTATACCCCACATGTCACATATCATTATACCCCACATGTCACATATCATTATACCCCACATGTCACATATCATTATACCCCACGTCACATATCATTATACTCCACATATCATTATACCCCACATGTCACATATCATTATACCCCACATATCATTATACTCCACATGTCACATATCATTATACTCCACATGTCACATATCATTATACCCCACATGTCACATATCATTATACCCCACATGTCACATATCATTATACTCCACATGTCACATATCATTATACCCCACATGTCACATATCATTATACCCCACATGTCACACATCATTATACTCCACATGTCACATATCATTATACCCCACATGTCACATATCATTATACTCCACATGTCACATATCATTATACCCCACATGTCACATATCATTATACCCCACGTCACATATCATTATACCCCACATGTCACATATCATTATACTCCACATGTCACATATCATTATACCCCACATGTCACATATCATTATACTCCACATGTCACATATCATTATACTCCACGTGTCACGTATCATTATACTCCACATGTCACGTATCATTATACCCCACATGTCACATATCATTATACTCCACATGTCACATATCATTATACTCCACATGTCACATATCATTATACCCCACGTGTCACATATCATTATACTCCACGTGTCACATATCATTATACTCCACGTGTCACATATCATTATACTCCACGTGTCACATATCATTATACTCCACGTGTCACATATCATTATACTCCACGTGTCACATATCATTATACTCCACGTGTCACATATCATTATACCCCACGTGTCACATATCATTATACCCCACGTGTCACATATCATTATACTCCACGTGTCACATATCATTATACCCCACGTGTCACATATCATTATACTCCACATGTCACATATCATTATACCCCACGTCACATATCATTATACCCCACATGTCATTATACTCCACATGTCACATATCATTATACCCCACATGTCACATATCATTATACTCCACATGTCACATATCATTATACTCCACATGTCACATATCATTATACCCCACATGTCACATATCATTATACCCCACATGTCACATATCATTATACCCCACATGTCACATATCATTATACCCCACATATCACATATCATTATACACCACATGTCACATATCATTATACACCACATGTCACATATCATTATACCCCACATGTCACATATCATTATACTCCACATGTCACATATCATTATACACCACGTCACATATCATTATACCCCACATGTCACATATCATTATACCCCACATGTCACATATCATTATACCCCACATGTCACATATCATTATACACCACATGTCACATATCATTATACTCCACATGTCACATATCATTATACTCCACGTGTCACATATCATTATACTCCACGTGTCACATATCATTATACTCCACATGTCACATATCATTATACTCCACGTGTCACATATCATTATACTCCACGTGTCACATATCATTATACCCCACGTGTCACATATCATTATACTCCACGTGTCACATATCATTATACTCCACATGTCACATATCATTATACTCCACATGTCACATATCATCATACTCCACATGTCACATATCATTATACTCCACATGTCACATATCATTATACTCCACATGTCACATATCATTATACCCCACATGTCACATATCATTATACTCCACATGTCACATATCATTATACTCCACATGTCACATATCATTATACTCCACATGTCACATATCATTATACTCCACATGTCACATATCATTATACTCCACATGTCACATATCATTATACCCCACATGTCACATATCATTATACCCCACATGTCACATATCATTATACTCCACATGTCACATATCATTATACCCCACATGTCACATATCATTATACTCCACATATCACATATCATTATACTCCACATGTCACATATCATTATACTCCACATGTCACATATCATTATACTCCACATGTCACATATCATTATACTCCACATGTCACATATCATTATACTCCACATGTCACATATCATTATACTCCACATGTCACATGTCATTATACTCCACATGTCACATATCATTATACCCCACATGTCACATATCATTATACCCCACATATCATTATACTCCACATGTCACATATCATTATACCCCACATGTCACATATCATTATACCCCACATATCATTATACCCCACATGTCACATATCATTATACTCCACATGTCACATATCATTATACCCCACATGTCACATATCATTATACCCCACATGTCACATATCATTATACTCCACATATCACATATCATTATACCCCACATGTCACATATCATTATACCCCACATGTCACATATCATTATACTCCACATGTCACATATCATTATACTCCACATGTCACATATCATTATACTCCACATGTCATTATACCCCACGTCACATATCATTATACCCCACATGTCACATATCATTATACCCCACATGTCACATATCATTATACCCCACATGTCACATATCATTATACTCCACATGTCACATATCATTATATTCCACATGTCACATATCATTATATTCCACATGTCACATATCATTATATTCCACATATCACATATCATTATACCCCACATGTCACATATCATTATACCCCACGTGTCACATATCATTATACTCCACATGTCACATATCATTATACTCCACATGTCACATATCATTATATTCCACATGTCACATATCATTATACTCCACATGTCACATATCATTATACTCCACATGTCACGTATCATTATACTCCACATGTCACATATCATTATACCCCACATGTCACATATCATTATACCCCACATGTCACATATCATTATACCCCACATGTCACATGTCATTATACTCCACATGTCACATATCATTATACCCCACATGTCACATATCATTATACCCCACATGTCACATATCATTATACTCCACATGTCACATATCATTATACTCCACATGTCACATATCATTATACCCCACATGTCACATATCATTATACCCCACATGTCACATATCATTATACTCCACATGTCACATATCATTATACTCCACATGTCACATATCATTATACTCCACATGTCACATATCATTATACTCCACATGTCACATATCATTATACCCCACATGTCACATATCATTATACTCCACATGTCACATATCATTATACCCCACATATCATTATACTCCACATATCATTATACCCCACATATCATTATACTCCACATGTCACATATCATTAAACTCCACATGTCACATATCATTATACTCCACATGTCACATATCATTATACCCCACATATCATTATACTCCACATGTCACATATCATTATACTCCACATGTCACATATCATTATACTCCACATGTCACATATCATTATACTCCACATGTCACATATCATTATACTCCACATGTCACATATCATTATACCCCACATGTCACATATCATTATACCCCACATGTCACATATCATTATACTCCACATGTCATTATACTCCACATGTCACATATCATTATACCCCACATGTCACATATCATTATACTCCACATGTCACATATCATTATACTCCACATGTCACATATCATTATACCCCACATGTCACATATCATTATACCCCACATGTCACATATCATTATACACCACATATCATTATACTCCACATATCATTATACCCCACATATCATTATACTCCACATGTCACATATCATTATACCCCACATATCATTATACTCCACATATCATTATACCCCACATGTCACATATCATTATACCCCACATGTCACATATCATTATACCCCACATGTCACATATTATTATACTCCACATGTCACATATCATTATACCCCACATGTCACATATCATTATACTCCACATGTCACATATCATTATACCCCACATGTCACATATCATTATACTCCACATGTCACATATCATTATACCCCACATGTCACATATCATTATACCCCACATGTCACATATCATTATACTCCACATGTCACATATCATTATACTCCACATGTCACATATCATTATACTCCACATGTCACATATCATTATACTCCACATATCATTATACCCCACATATCATTATACCCCACATGTCACATATCATTATACTCCACATGTCACATATCATTATACTCCACATGTCACATATCATTATACTCCACATGTCACATATCATTATACCCCACATGTCACATATCATTATACTCCACATGTCACATATCATTATACTCCACATGTCACATATCATTATACCCCACATGTCACATATCATTATACCCCACATGTCACATATCATTATACCCCACATATCATTATACTCCACATATCATTATACCCCACATATCATTATACTCCACATGTCACATATCATTATACCCCACATATCATTATACCCCACATGTCACATATCATTATACCCCACATGTCACATATTATTATACTCCACATGTCACATATCATTATACCCCACATGTCACATATCATTATACTCCACATGTCACATATCATTATACCCCACATGTCACATATCATTATACTCCACATGTCACATATCATTATACCCCACATGTCACATATCATTATACTCCACATGTCACATATCATTATACTCCACATGTCACATATCATTATACCCCACATGTCACATATCATTATACTCCACATGTCACATATCATTATACCCCACATGTCACATATCATTATACTCCACATGTCACATATCATTATACTCCACATGTCACATATCATTATACCCCACATGTCACATATCATTATACCCCACATGTCACATATCATTATACCCCACATGTCACATATCATTATACTCCACATGTCACATATCATTATACTCCACATGTCACATATCATTATACCCCACATGTCACATATCATTATACCCCACATGTCACATATCATTATACCCCACATGTCACATATCATTATACTCCACATGTCACATATCATTATACTCCACATGTCACATATCATTATACCCCACATGTCACATATCATTATACTCCACATGTCACATATCATTATACCCCACATGTCACATATCATTATACCCCACATGTCACATATCATTATACTCCACATGTCACATATCATTATACCCCACATATCATTATACTCCACATGTCACATATCATTATACTCCACATGTCACATATCATTATACCCCACATGTCACATGTCATTATACCCCACATGTCACATATCATTATACCCCACATGTCACATATCATTATACCCCACATGTCACATATCATTATACTCCACATGTCACATATCATTATACTCCACATGTCACATATCATTATACCCCACATGTCACATATCATTATACCCCACATGTCACATATCATTATACCCCACATGTCACATATCATTATACCCCACATATCACATATCATTATACTCCACGTGTCACATATCATTATACCCCACGTCACATATCATTATACCCCACATGTCACATATCATTATACCCCACATGTCACATATCATTATACCCCACATGTCACATATCATTATACTCCACATGTCACATATCATTATACCCCACATGTCACATATCATTATACCCCACATGTCACATATCATTATACCCCACATGTCACATATCATTATACCCCACATGTCACATATCATTATACCCCACATGTCACATATCATTATACCCCACGTGTCACATATCATTATACCCCACGTGTCACATATCATTATACCCCACATGTCACATATCATTATACCCCACATGTCACATATCATTACACTCCACATGTCACATATCATTACACTCCACATGTCACATATCATTATACTCCACATGTCACATATCATTATACCCCACATGTCACATATCATTATACCCCACATGTCACATATCATTATACCCCACATATCATTATACTCCACATGTCACATATCATTATACTCCACATGTCACATATCATTATACTCCACATGTCACATGTCATTATACTCCACATGTCACATATCATTATACTCCACATGTCACATATCATTATACCCCACATGTCACATATCATTATACTCCACATGTCATTATACCCCACGTCACATATCATTATACTCCACATGTCACATATCATTATACTCCACATGTCACATGTCATTATACTCCACATGTCACATGTCATTATACTCCACATGTCACATATCATTATACCCCACATGTCACATATCATTATACTCCACATGTCATTATACTCCACATGTCACATATCATTATACCCCACATGTCACATATCATTATACCCCACATGTCACATATCATTATACCCCACATATCATTATACTCCACATGTCACATATCATTATACCCCACATATCATTATACCCCACATATCATTATACCCCACATATCATTATACTCCACATGTCACATATCATTATACTCCACATATCACATATCATTATACTCCACATGTCACATAACATTATACCCCACATGTCACATATCATTATACCCCACATGTCACATATCATTATACCCCACATGTCACATATCATTATACTCCACATGTCACATATCATTATACTCCACATGTCACATATCATTATACCCCACATGTCACATATCATTATACACCACATGTCACATATCATTATACCCCACATGTCACATATCATTATACCCCACATGTCACATATCATTATACCCCACATGTCACATATCATTATACTCCACATATCATTATACTCCACATGTCACATATCATTATACCCCACATATCATTATACCCCACATATCACATATCATTATACTCCACATGTCACATATCATTATACCCCACATATCACATATCATTATACCCCACATGTCACATATCATTATACCCCACACGTCACATATCATTATACCCCACATGTCACATATCATTATACTCCACATGTCACATATCATTATACCCCACATGTCACATATCATTATACTCCACATGTCACTTATCATTATACCCCACATGTCACATATCATTATACCCCACATGTCACATATCATTATACTCCACATGTCACATATCATTATACTCCACATGTCACATATCATTATACTCCACATGTCACATATCATTATACCCCACATGTCACATATCATTATACTCCACATGTCACATATCATTATACTCCACATGTCACATATCATTATACTCCACATGTCACATATCATTATACCCCACATGTCACATATCATTATACTCCACATGTCACATATCATTATACCCCACATGTCACATATCATTATACCCCACATGTCACATATCATTATACCCCACATGTCACATATCATTATACTCCACATGTCACATATCATTATACCCCACATGTCACATATCATTATACCCCACATGTCACATATCATTATACCCCACATGTCACATATCATCATACTCCACATGTCACATATCATTATACTCCACATGTCACATATCATTATACCCCACATGTCACATATCATTATACCCCACATGTCACATATCATTATACTCCACATGTCACATATCATTATACCCCACATGTCACATATCATTATACTCCACATGTCACATATCATTATACCCCACATGTCACATATCATTATACCCCACATGTCACATATCATTATACTCCACATGTCACATATCATTATACTCCACATATCATTATACCCCACATATCATTATACCCCACATGTCACATATCATTATACCCCACATATCATTATACTCCACATGTCACATATCATTATACCCCACGTCACATATCATTATACCCCACATATCATTATACCCCACATGTCACATATCATTATACTCCACATGTCACATATCATTATACTCCACATGTCACATATCATTATACCCCACATGTCACATATCATTATACTCCACATGTCACATATCATTATACCCCACATGTCACATATCATTATACTCCACATGTCACATATCATTATACCCCACATGTCACATATCATTATACTCCACATGTCACATATCATTATACCCCACATGTCACATATCATTATACCCCACATGTCACATATCATTATACTCCACGTGTCACATATCATTATACCCCACATGTCACATATCATTATACCCCACATATCATTATACCCCACATGTCACATATCATTATACCCCACATGTCACATATCATTATACTCCACATGTCACATATCATTATACCCCACGTGTCACATATCATTATACTCCACATGTCACATATCATTATACTCCACATGTCACATATCATTATACCCCACATGTCACATATCATTATACCCCACATGTCACATATCATTATACCCCACATGTCACATATCATTATACCCCACATGTCACATATCATTATACCCCACATGTCACATATCATTATACCCCACATGTCACATATCATTATACTCCACATGTCACATATCATTATACTCCACATGTCACATATCATTATACCCCACATGTCACATATCATTATACCCCACATGTCACATATCATTATACACCACATATCATTATACTCCACATGTCACATATCATTATACTCCACATGTCACATATCATTATACTCCACATGTCACATATCATTATACTCCACATGTCACATATCATTATACCCCACATGTCACATATCATTATACTCCACATGTCACATATCATTATACTCCACATGTCACATATCATTATACCCCACATGTCAAATATCATTATACCCCACATGTCACATATCATTATACCCCACATATCATTATACTCCACATGTCACATATCATTATAACCCACATGTCACATATCATTATACCCCACATGTCACATATCATTATACTCCACATGTCACATATCATTATACCCCACATGTCACATATCATTATACCCCACATGTCACATATCATTATACCCCACATGTCACATATCATTATACCCCACATGTCACATATCATTATACCCCACATGTCACATATCATTATACTCCACATATCACATATCATTATACTCCACATGTCACATATCATCATACTCCACATGTCACATATCATTATACCCCACATGTCACATATCATTATACTCCACATGTCACATATCATTATACCCCACATGTCACATATCATTATACCCCACATGTCACATATCATTATACCCCACATGTCACATATCATTATACCCCACATGTCACATATCATTATACTCCACATGTCACATATCATTATACCCCACATATCATTATACTCCACATGTCACATATCATTATACCCCACATGTCACATATCATTATACACCACATGTCACATATCATTATACCCCACATGTCACATATCATTATACTCCACATGTCACATATCATTATACACCACATGTCACATATCATTATACACCACATGTCACATATCATTATACCCCACATGTCACATATCATTATACTCCACATGTCACATATCATTATACTCCACATGTCACATATCATTATACACCACATGTCACATATCATTATACCCCACATGTCACATATCATTATACCCCACATGTCACATATCATTATACTCCACATGTCACATATCATTATACTCCACATGTCACATATCATTATACACCACATGTCACATATCATTATACCCCACATGTCACATATCATTATACTCCACATGTCACATATCATTATACTCCACATGTCACATATCATTACACTCCACATGTCACATATCATTATACCCCACATGTCACATATCATTATACCCCACATGTCACATATCATTATACCCCACATGTCACATATCATTATACCCCACATATCATTATACTCCACATGTCACATATCATTATACCCCACATGTCACATATCATTATACCCCACATGTCACATATCATTATACCCCACATGTCACATATCATTATACTCCACATGTCACATATCATTATACCCCACATATCATTATACTCCACATGTCACATATCATTATACCCCACATATCATTATACTCCACATATCATTATACCCCACATATCTTTATACTCCACATGTCACATATCATTATACCCCACATGTCACATATCATTATACTCCACATGTCACATATCATTATACTCCACATGTCACATATCATTATACCCCACATGTCACATATCATTATACCCCACATATCATTATACTCCACATGTCACATATCATTATACTCCACATGTCACATATCATTATACCCCACATGTCACATATCATTATACCCCACATGTCACATATCATTATACCCCACATGTCACATATCATTATACTCCACATGTCACATATCATTATACTCCACATGTCACATATCATTATACCCCACATGTCACATATCATTATACCCCACATGTCACATATCATTATACCCCACATATCATTATACTCCACATGTCACATATCATTATACCCCACATGTCACATATCATTATACTCCACATGTCACATATCATTATACTCCACATGTCACATATCATTATACTCCACGTGTCACATATCATTATACTCCACATGTCACATATCATTATACTCCACATGTCACATATCATTATACTCCACATGTCACATATCATTATACCCCACATGTCACATATCATTATACCCCACATGTCACATATCATTATACTCCACATGTCACATATCATTATACTCCACATATCATTATACTCCACATATCATTATACCCCACATATCATTATACTCCACATGTCACATATCATTATACCCCACATGTCACATATCATTATACTCCACATGTCACATATCATTATACTCCACATGTCACATATCATTATACTCCACATATCACATATCATTATACCCCACATATCATTATACTCCACATGTCACATATCATTATACTCCACATGTCACATATCATTATACCCCACATGTCACATATCATTATACCCCACATGTCACATATCATTATACTCCACATGTCACATATCATTATACCCCACATATCATTATACCCCACATGTCACATATCATTATACCCCACATGTCACATATCATTATACTCCACATGTCACATATCATTATACTCCACATGTCACATATCATTATACCCCACATGTCACATATCATTATACTCCACATGTCACATATCATTATACCCCACATGTCACATATCATTATACTCCACATATCACATATCATTATACCCCACATGTCACATATCATTATACCCCACATGTCACATATCATTATACTCCACATGTCACATATCATTATACTCCACATGTCACATATCATTATACCCCACATGTCACATATCATTATACCCCACATGTCACATATCATTATACCCCACATGTCACATATCATTATACTCCACATGTCACATATCATTATACCCCACATGTCACATATCATTATACCCCACATGTCACATATCATTATACCCCACATATCATTATACCCCACATGTCACATATCATTATACTCCACATGTCACATATCATTATACCCCACATGTCACATATCATTATACTCCACATGTCACATATCATTATACCCCACATGTCACATATCATTATACCCCACATGTCACATATCATTATACTCCACGTGTCACATATCATTATACCCCACATGTCACATATCATTATACCCCACATATCATTATACCCCACATGTCACATATCATTATACCCCACATGTCACATATCATTATACTCCACATGTCACATATCATTATACCCCACGTGTCACATATCATTATACTCCACATGTCACATATCATTATACTCCACATGTCACATATCATTATACCCCACATGTCACATATCATTATACCCCACATGTCACATATCATTATACCCCACATGTCACATATCATTATACCCCACATGTCACATATCATTATACCCCCACATGTCACATATCATTATAGTCCACATGTCACATATCATTATACTCCACATGTCACATATCATTATACCCCACATGTCACATATCATTATACCCCACATGTCACATATCATTATACACCACATATCATTATACTCCACATGTCACATATCATTATACTCCACATGTCACATATCATTATACTCCACATGTCACATATCATTATACTCCACATGTCACATATCATTATACCCCACATGTCACATATCATTATACTCCACATGTCACATATCATTATACTCCACATGTCACATATCATTATACCCCACATGTCAAATATCATTATACCCCACATGTCACATATCATTATACCCCACATATCATTATACTCCACATGTCACATATCATTATAACCCACATGTCACATATCATTATACCCCACATGTCACATATCATTATACTCCACATGTCACATATCATTATACCCCACATGTCACATATCATTATACCCCACATGTCACATATCATTATACCCCACATGTCACATATCATTATACCCCACATGTCACATATCATTATACCCCACATGTCACATATCATTATACTCCACATATCACATATCATTATACTCCACATGTCACATATCATCATACTCCACATGTCACATATCATTATACCCCACATGTCACATATCATTATACTCCACATGTCACATATCATTATACCCCACATGTCACATATCATTATACCCCACATGTCACATATCATTATACCCCACATGTCACATATCATTATACCCCACATGTCACATATCATTATACTCCACATGTCACATATCATTATACCCCACATATCATTATACTCCACATGTCACATATCATTATACCCCACATGTCACATATCATTATACACCACATGTCACATATCATTATACCCCACATGTCACATATCATTATACTCCACATGTCACATATCATTATACACCACATGTCACATATCATTATACACCACATGTCACATATCATTATACCCCACATGTCACATATCATTATACTCCACATGTCACATATCATTATACTCCACATGTCACATATCATTATACACCACATGTCACATATCATTATACCCCACATGTCACATATCATTATACCCCACATGTCACTATCATTATACTCCACATGTCACATATCATTATACTCCACATGTCACATATCATTATACACCACATGTCACATATCATTATACCCCACATGTCACATATCATTATACTCCACATGTCACATATCATTATACTCCACATGTCACATATCATTACACTCCACATGTCACATATCATTATACTCCACATGTCACATATCATTATACTCCACATGTCACATATCATTATACCCCACATGTCACATATCATTATACCCCACATGTCACATATCATTATACCCCACATGTCACATATCATTATACCCCACATGTCACATATCATTATACCCCACATATCATTATACTCCACATGTCACATATCATTATACCCCACATGTCACATATCATTATACCCCACATGTCACATATCATTATACCCCACATGTCACATATCATTATACTCCACATGTCACATATCATTATACCCCACATATCATTATACTCCACATGTCACATATCATTATACCCCACATATCATTATACTCCACATATCATTATACCCCACATATCATTATACTCCACATGTCACATATCATTATACCCCACATGTCACATATCATTATACTCCACATGTCACATATCATTATACTCCACATGTCACATATCATTATACCCCACATGTCACATATCATTATACCCCACATATCATTATACTCCACATGTCACATATCATTATACTCCACATGTCACATATCATTATACCCCACATGTCACATATCATTATACCCCACATGTCACATATCATTATACCCCACATGTCACATATCATTATACTCCACATGTCACATATCATTATACTCCACATGTCACATATCATTATACCCCACATGTCACATATCATTATACCCCACATGTCACATATCATTATACCCCACATATCATTATACTCCACATGTCACATATCATTATACCCCACATGTCACATATCATTATACTCCACATGTCACATATCATTATACTCCACATGTCACATATCATTATACTCCACGTGTCACATATCATTATACTCCACATGTCACATATCATTATACTCCACATGTCACATATCATTATACTCCACATGTCACATATCATTATACCCCACATGTCACATATCATTATACCCCACATGTCACATATCATTATACTCCACATGTCACATATCATTATACTCCACATATCATTATACTCCACATATCATTATACCCCACATATCATTATACTCCACATGTCACATATCATTATACCCCACATGTCACATATCATTATACTCCACATGTCACATATCATTATACTCCACATGTCACATATCATTATACTCCACATATCACATATCATTATACCCCACATATCATTATACTCCACATGTCACATATCATTATACTCCACATGTCACATATCATTATACCCCACATGTCACATATCATTATACCCCACATGTCACATATCATTATACTCCACATGTCACATATCATTATACCCCACATATCATTATACCCCACATGTCACATATCATTATACCCCACATGTCACATATCATTATACTCCACATGTCACATATCATTATACTCCACATGTCACATATCATTATACCCCACATGTCACATATCATTATACTCCACATGTCACATATCATTATACCCCACATGTCACATATCATTATACTCCACATATCACATATCATTATACCCCACATGTCACATATCATTATACCCCACATGTCACATATCATTATACTCCACATGTCACATATCATTATACCCCACATGTCACATATCATTATACCCCACATGTCACATATCATTATACCCCACATGTCACATATCATTATACTCCACATGTCACATATCATTATACTCCACATGTCACATATCATTATACTCCACATATCACATATCATTATACCCCACATGTCACATATCATTATACCCCACATGTCACATATCATTATACTCCACATGTCACATATCATTATACTCCACATGTCACATATCATTATACTCCACATGTCACATATCATTATACTCCACATGTCACATATCATTATACCCCACATGTCACATATCATTATACCCCACATATCATTATACTCCACGTCACATATCATTATACCCCACATGTCACATATCATTATACTCCACATGTCACATATCATTATACTCCACATGTCACATATCATTATACTCCACATGTCACATATCATTATACCCCACATGTCACATATCATTATACCCCACGTCACATATCATTATACTCCACATGTCACATATCATTATACCCCACATGTCACATATCATTATACTCCACATGTCACATATCATTATACTCCACATATCATTATACCCCACATGTCACATATCATTATACTCCACATGTCACATATCATTATACCCCACATGTCACATATCATTATACTCCACATGTCACATATCATTATACCCCACATGTCACATATCATTATACCCCACATGTCACATATCATTATACTCCACATGTCACATATCATTATACCCCACATGTCACATATCATTATACCCCACGTCACATATCATTATACCCCACATATCATTATACTCCACGTCACATATCATTATACCCCACATATCATTATACTCCACATATCATTATACTCCACATGTCACATATCATTATACCCCACATATCATTATACTCCACATATCATTATACCCCACATATCATTATACTCCACATGTCACATATCATTATACTCCACATATCATTATACCCCACATATCATTATACTCCACATGTCACATATCATTATACCCCACATGTCACATATCATTATACCCCACGTGTCACATATCATTATACTCCACATGTCACATATCATTATACCCCACATGTCACATATCATTATACTCCACATGTCACATATCATTATACTCCACATGTCACATATCATTATACCCCACATGTCACATATCATTATACCCCACATGTCACATATCATTATACTCCACATGTCACATATCATTATACCCCACATGTCACATATCATTATACCCCACATATCATTATACTCCACATGTCACATATCATTATACCCCACATATCATTATACTCCACATATCATTATACCCCACATATCATTATACTCCACATGTCACATATCATTATACCCCACATATCATTATACTCCACATATCATTATACCCCACATATCATTATACTCCACATGTCACATATCATTATACTCCACATATCACATATCATTATACCCCACATATCATTATACTCCACATGTCACATATCATTATACTCCACATGTCACATATCATTATACTCCACATGTCACATATCATTATACCCCACATGTCACATATCATTATACCCCACATGTCACATATCATTATACTCCACATGTCACATATCATTATACTCCACATGTCACATATCATTATACCCCACATGTCACATATCATTATACTCCACATGTCACATATCATTATACTCCACATGTCACATATCATTATACTCCACATGTCACATATCATTATACCCCACATGTCACATATCATTATACTCCACATGTCACATATCATTATACTCCACATGTCACATATCATTATACACCACGTCACATATCATTATACTCCACATGTCACATATCATTATACTCCACATGTCACATATCATTATACCCCACATATCATTATACTCCACATGTCACATATCATTATACCCCACATGTCACATATCATTATACCCCACATGTCACATATCATTATACCCCACATGTCACATATCATTATACCCCACATGTCACATATCATTATACTCCACATGTCACATATCATTATACTCCACATGTCACATATCATTATACCCCACATGTAAAATATCATTATACCCCACATGTCACATATCATTATACCCCACATGTCACATATCATTATACCCCACATGTCACATATCATTATACTCCACATGTCACATATCATTATACCCCACATGTCACATATCATTATACTCCACATGTCACATATCATTATACTCCACGTCACATATCATTATACCCCACATGTCACATATCATTATACTCCACATGTCACATATCATTATACTCCACATGTCACATATCATTATACTCCACATGTCACATATCATTATACTCCACATATCACATATCATTATACTCCACATGTCACATATCATTATACTCCACATGTCACATATCATTATACTCCACATGTCACATATCATTATACTCCACATGTCACATATCATTATACCCCACATATCATTATACTCCACATGTCACATATCATTATACCCCACATGTCACATATCATTATACTCCACATGTCACATATCATTATACTCCACATGTCACATATCATTATACCCCACATATCATTATACTCCACATATCATTATACCCCACATATCATTATACTCCACATGTCACATATCATTATACTCCACATATCACATATCATTATACCCCACATATCATTATACTCCACATGTCACATATCATTATACTCCACATGTCACATATCATTATACTCCACATGTCACATATCATTATACCCCACATGTCACATATCATTATACCCCACATGTCACATATCATTATACTCCACATGTCACATATCATTATACTCCACATGTCACATATCATTATACCCCACATGTCACATATCATTATACCCCACATGTCACATATCATTATACCCCACATGTCACATATCATTATACTCCACATGTCACATATCATTATACTCCACATGTCACATATCATTATACTCCACATGTCACATATCATTATACCCCACATGTCACATATCATTATACCCCACATGTCACATATCATTATACTCCACATGTCACATATCATTATACTCCACATGTCACATATCATTATACTCCACATGTCACATATCATTATACCCCACATGTCACATATCATTATACCCCACATGTCACATATCATTATACTCCACATGTCACATATCATTATACTCCACATGTCACATATCATTATACCCCACATGTCACATATCATTATACCCCACATGTCACATATCATTATACTCCACATGTCACATATCATTATACCCCACATGTCACATATCATTACACTCCACATGTCACATATCATTACACTCCACATGTCACATATCATTATACTCCACATGTCACATATCATTATACTCCACATGTCACATATCATTATACCCCACATGTCACATATCATTATACTCCACATGTCACATATCATTATACCCCACATATCATTATACTCCACATGTCACATATCATTATACCCCACATGTCACATATCATTATACTCCACATGTCACATATCATTATACTCCACATGTCACATATCATTATACTCCACATGTCACATATCATTATACCCCACATGTCACATATCATTATACTCCACATGTCACATATCATTATACCCCACATATCATTATACTCCACGTCACATATCATTATACCCCACATGTCACATATCATTATACCCCACATGTCACATATCATTATACTCCACATGTCACATATCATTATACTCCACATGTCACATATCATTATACTCCACATGTCACATATCATTATACCCCACATGTCACATATCATTATACCCCACATGTCACATATCATTATACCCCACATGTCACATATCATTATACCCCACATGTCACATATCATTATACTCCACATGTCACATATCATTATACTCCACATGTCACATATCATTATACTCCACATATCATTATACCCCACATACCATTATACTCCACATATCACATATCATTATACCCCACATGTCACATATCATTATACCCCACATGTCACATATCATTATACTCCACATATCATTATACCCCACATATCATTATACTCCACATATCACATATCATTATACCCCACATGTCACATATCATTATACCCCACATGTCACATATCATTATACTCCACATGTCACATATCATTATACTCCACATGTCACATATCATTATACCCCACATGTCACATATCATTATACTCCACATGTCACATATCATTATACTCCACATGTCACATATCATTATACTCCACATGTCACATATCATTATACTCCACATGTCACATATCATTATACTCCACATGTCACATATCATTATACCCCACATATCATTATACTCCACATGTCACATATCATTATACTCCACATGTCACATATCATTAAACTCCACATGTCACATATCATTATACCCCACATGTCACATATCATTATACTCCACATGTCACATATCATTATACTCCACATATCACATATCATTATACCCCACATGTCACATATCATTATACCCCACATGTCACATATCATTATACCCCACATGTCACATATCATTATACCCCACATGTCACATATCATTATACCCCACATGTCACATATCATTATACTCCACATGTCACATATCATTATACCCCACATGTCACATATCATTATACCCCACATGTCACATATCATTATACTCCACATGTCACATATCATTATACTCCACATGTCACATATCATTATACCCCACATGTCACATATCATTATACCCCACATGTCACATATCATTATACCCCACATGTCACATATCATTATACCCCACATGTCACATATCATTATACCCCACATGTCACATATCATTATACCCCACATGTCACATATCATTATACCCCACATGTCACATATCATTATACCCCACATGTCACATATCATTACACTCCACATGTCACATATCATTATACTCCACATGTCACATATCATTATACTCCACATGTCACATATCATTATACCCCACATGTCACATATCATTATACTCCACATGTCACATATCATTATACTCCACATGTCACATATCATTATACTCCACATATCATTATACTCCACATGTCACATATCATTATACTCCACATGTCACATATCATTATACCCCACATGTCACATATCATTATACCCCACATGTCACATATCATTATACACCACATATCATTATACTCCACATGTCACATATCATTATACTCCACATGTCACATATCATTATACCCCACATGTCACATATCATTATACCCCACGTCACATATCATTATACCCCACATATCACATATCATTATACCCCACATGTCACATATCATTATACTCCACATGTCACATATCATTATACCCCACATGTCACATATCATTATACCCCACATGTCACATATCATTATACTCCCACATGTCACATATCATTATACTCCACATGTCACATATCATTATACTCCACATGTCACATATCATTATACCCCACATGTCACATATCATTATACTCCACATGTCACATATCATTATACCCCACATGTCACATATCATTATACCCCACATGTCACATATCATTATACCCCACATGTCACATATCATTATACTCCACATGTCACATATCATTATACTCCACATGTCACATATCATTATACCCCACATGTCACATATCATTATACCCCACATGTCACATATCATTATACTCCACATGTCACATATCATTATACTCCACATGTCACATATCATTATACCCCACATGTCACATATCATTATACCCCACATGTCACATATCATTATACTCCACATGTCATTATACTCCACATGTCACATATCATTATACCCCACATGTCACATATCATTATACTCCACATGTCACATATCATTATACTCCACATGTCACATATCATTATACTCCACATGTCACATATCATTATACCCCACATGTCACATATCATTATACCCCACATGTCACATTCATTATACCCCACATGTCACATATCATTATACCCCACATGTCACATATCATTATACTCCACATGTCACATATCATTATACCCCACATATCATTATACTCCACATGTCACATATCATTATACCCCACATATCATTATACTCCACATATCATTATACCCCACATATCATTATACTCCACATGTCACATATCATTATACTCCACATATCATTATACCCACATATCATTATACTCACATGTCACATATCATTATACTCCACATGTCACATATTATTATACTCCACATGTCACATATCATTATACTCCACATGTCACATATCATTATACCCCACATGTCACATATCATTATACCCCACATGTCACATATCATTATACCCCACATGTCACATATCATTATACCCCACATGTCACATATCATTATACCCCACATGTCACATATCATTATACTCCTCATGTCACATATCATTATACCCCACGTGTCACATATCATTATACTCCACGTGTCACATATCATTATACACCACATGTCACATATCATTATACCCCACATGTCACATATCATTATACTCCACATGTCACATATCATTATACTCCACATGTCACATATCATTATACCCCACATGTCACATATCATTATACCCCACATGTCACATATCATTATACCCCACATGTCACATATCATTATACTCCACATGTCACATATCATTATACTCCACATGTCACATATCATTATACCCCACATGTCACAATCATTATACCCCACATGTCACATATCATTATACCCCACATGTCACATATCATTATACCCCACATATCATTATACTCCACATGTCACATATCATTATACCCCACATATCATTATACTCCACATATCATTATACCCCACATATCATTATACTCCACATGTCACATATCATTATACTCCACATGTCACATATCATTATACTCCACATATCATTATACCCCACATATCATTATACTCCACATGTCACATATCATTATACTCCACATGTCACATATCATTATACCCCACATGTCACATATCATTATACCCCACATGTCACATATCATTATACTCCACATGTCACATATCATTATACTCCACATGTCACATATCATTATACTCCACATGTCACATATCATTATACTCCACATGTCACATATCATTATACTCCACATGTCACATATCATTATACACCACATGTCACATATCATTATACTCCACATGTCACATATCATTATACCCCACATGTCACATATCATTATACCCCACATATCATTATACTCCACATGTCACATATCATTATACCCCACATATCATTATACTCCACATATCATTATACCCCACATATCATTATACTCCACATGTCACATATCATTATACTCCACATATCACATATCATTATACCCCACATATCATTATACTCCACATGTCACATATCATTATACTCCACATGTCACATATCATTATACCCCACATGTCACATATCATTATACCCCACATGTCACATATCATTATACTCCACATGTCACATATCATTATACTCCACATGTCACATATCATTATACTCCACATGTCACATATCATTATACTCCACATGTCACATATCATTATACCCCACATGTCACATATCATTATACTCCACATGTCACATATCATTATACCCCACATGTCACATATCATTATACCCCACATATCATTATACTCCACATGTCACATATCATTATACTCCACATGTCACATATCATTATACCCCACATGTCACATATCATTATACCCCACATGTCACATATCATTATACTCCACATGTCACATATCATTATACCCCACATGTCACATATCATTATACTCCACATGTCACATATCATTATACTCCACATGTCACATATCATTATACTCCACATGTCACATATCATTATACCCCACATGTCACATATCATTATACCCCACATGTCACATATCATTATACTCCACATGTCACATATCATTATACCCCACATGTCACATATCATTATACCCCACATATCATTATACTCCACATGTCACATATCATTATACCCCACGTCACATATCATTATACCCCACATATCATTATACTCCACATGTCACATATCATTATACCCCACGTCACATATCATTATACCCCACATATCATTATACTCCACATGTCACATATCATTATACCCACATGTCACATATCATTATACCCCACATGTCACATATCATTATACTCCACATGTCACATATCATTATACTCCACATGTCACATATCATTATACACCACATGTCACATATCATTATACCCCACATGTCACATATCATTATACCCCACATGTCACATATCATTATACTCCACATGTCACATATCATTATACCCCACATGTCACATATCATTATACCCCACATGTCACATATCATTATACTCCACATGTCACATATCATTATACTCCTCATGTCACATATCATTATACCCCACATGTCACATATCATTATACCCCACATGTCACATATCATTATACCCCACATATCATTATACTCCACATGTCACATATCATTATACTCCACATGTCACATATCATTATACCCCACATGTCACATATCATTATACTCCACATGTCACATATCATTATACTCCACATGTCACATATCATTATACCCCACATGTCACATATCATTATACTCCACATGTCACATATCATTATACTCCACGTGTCACATATCATTATACCCCACATGTCACATATCATTATACCCCACATGTCACATATCATTATACCCCACATATCATTATACTCCACATGTCACATATCATTATACCCCACATATCATATACTCCACATGTCACATATCATTATACTCCACATGTCACATATCATTATACCCCACATGTCACATATCATTATACCCCACATGTCACATATCATTATACCCCACATGTCACATATCATTATACTCCACGTGTCACATATCATTATACCCCACATGTCACATATCATTATACTCCACATGTCACATATCATTATACCCCACATGTCACATATCATTATACCCCACATGTCACATATCATTATACCCCACATGTCACATATCATTATACTCCACATGTCACATATCATTATACCCCACATGTCACATATCATTATACTCCACATGTCACATATCATTATACCCCACATGTCACATATCATTATACCCCACATGTCACATATCATTATACCCCACATGTCACATATCATTATACCCCACATGTCACATATCATTATACCCCACATGTCACATATCATTATACCCCACATGTCACATATCATTATACCCCACATGTCACATATCATTATACCCCACATGTCACATATCATTATACCCCACATGTCACATATCATTATACTCCACATGTCACATATCATTATACTCCACATGTCATTATACTCCACATGTCACATATCATTATACTCCACATGTCACATATCATTATACTCCACATGTCACATATCATTATACCCCACATGTCACATATCATTATACTCCACATGTCACATATCATTATACTCCACATGTCACATATCATTATACTCCACATGTCACATATCATTATACCCCACATGTCACATATCATTATACTCCACATGTCACATATCATTATACTCCACATGTCACATATCATTATACCCCACATGTCACATATCATTATACCCCACATGTCACATATCATTATACCCCACATGTCACATATCATTATACCCCACATGTCACATATCATTATACTCCACATTTCACATATCATTATACCCCACATGTCACATATCATTATACTCCACGTGTCACATATCATTATACTCCACATGTCACATATCATTATACTCCACATGTCACATATCATTATACCCCACATGTCACATATCATTATACCCCACATATCATTATACCCCACATGTCACATATCATTATACTCCACATGTCACATATCATTATACCCCACATATCATTATACTCCACATGTCACATATCATTATACCCACATGTCACATATCATTATACTCCACATGTCACATATCATTATACTCCACATGTCACATATCATTATACTCCACATGTCACATATCATTATACCCCACATGTCACATATCATTATACCCCACATGTCACATATCATTATACTCCACATGTCACATATCATTATACTCCACATGTCACATATCATTATACTCCACATGTCACATATCATTATACCCCACATGTCACATATCATTATACCCCACATGTCACATATCATTATACCCCACATGTCACATATCATTATACCCCACATGTCACATATCATTATACCCCACATGTCACATATCATTATACTCCACATGTCACATATCATTATACTCCACATGTCACATATCATTATACTCCACATATCATTATACTCCACATGTCACATATCATTATACCCCACATGTCACATATCATTATACTCCACATGTCACATATCATTATACCCCACATATCATTATACTCCACATGTCACATATCATTATACTCCACATATCATTATACTCCACATGTCACATATCATTATACTCCACATATCATTATACTCCACATGTCACATATCATTATACCCCACATATCATTATACTCCACATGTCACATATCATTATACACCACGTCACATATCATTATACTCCACATGTCACATATCATTATACTCCACATGTCACATATCATTATACTCCACATATCACATATCATTATACCCCACATGTCACATATCATTATACCCCACATGTCACATATCATTATACCCCACATGTAAAATATCATTATACCCCACATGTCACATATCATTATACCCCACATGTCACATATCATTATACTCCACATGTCACATATCATTATACCCCACATGTCACATATCATTATACCCCACATGTCACATATCATTATACTCCACATGTCACATATCATTATACTCCTCATGTCACATATCATTATACTCCACATGTCACATATCATTATACCCCACATGTCACATATCATTATACTCCACATGTCACATATCATTATACTCCACATGTCACATATCATTATACCCCACATGTCACATATCATTATACCCCACATGTCACATATCATTATACTCCTCATGTCACATATCATTATACTCCACATGTCACATATCATTATACCCCACATGTCACATATCATTATACTCCACATGTCACATATCATTATACTCCACATGTCACATATCATTATACCCCACATGTCACATATCATTATACCCCACATGTCACATATCATTATACTCCTCATGTCACATATCATTATACCCCACATGTCACATATCATTATACTCCACATGTCACATATCATTATACCCCACATATCATTATACTCCACATGTCACATATCATTATACCCCACATATCATTATACTCCACATATCATTATACCCCACATATCATTATACTCCACATGTCACATATCATTATACCCCACATGTCACATATCATTATACTCCACATGTCACATATCATTATACTCCACATGTCACATATCATTATACCCCACATGTCACATATCATTATACCCCACATATCATTATACTCCACATGTCACATATCATTATACTCCACATGTCACATATCATTATACCCCACATGTCACATATCATTATACCCCACATGTCACATATCATTATACCCCACATGTCACATATCATTATACTCCACATGTCACATATCATTATACTCCACATGTCACATATCATTATACCCCACATATCATTATACTCCACATGTCACATATCATTATACCCCACATGTCACATATCATTATACCCCACATGTCACATATCATTATACCCCACATATCATTATACTCCACATGTCACATATCATTATACCCCACATGTCACATATCATTATACCCCACATATCATTATACTCCACATGTCACATATCATTATACCCCACATATCATTATACCCCACATATCATTATACTCCACATGTCACATATCATTATACCCCACATGTCACATATCATTATACTCCACATGTCACATATCATTATACTCCACATGTCACATATCATTATACTCCACATATCACATATCATTATACCCCACATATCATTATACTCCACATGTCACATATCATTATACTCCACATGTCACATATCATTATACCCCACATGTCACATATCATTATACCCCACATGTCACATATCATTATACTCCACATGTCACATATCATTATACCCCACATATCATTATACCCCACATGTCACATATCATTATACCCCACATGTCACATATCATTATACTCCACATGTCACATATCATTATACTCCACATGTCACATATCATTATACTCCACATGTCACATATCATTATACCCCACATATCATTATACTCCACATGTCACATATCATTATACCCCACATGTCACATATCATTATACTCCCACATGTCACATATCATTATACCCCACATGTCACATATCATTATACTCCACATATCATTATACTCCACATGTCACATATCATTATACTCCACATGTCACATATCATTATACTCCACATGTCACATATCATTATACTCCACATGTCACATATCATTATACCCCACATGTCACATATCATTATACCCCACATGTCACATATCATTATACCCCACATGTCACATATCATTATACTCCACATGTCACATATCATTATACCCCACATGTCACATATCATTATACTCCACATATCACATATCATTATACCCCACATGTCACATATCATTATACCCCACATGTCACATATCATTATACTCCACATGTCACATATCATTATACCCCACATGTCACATATCATTATACCCCACATGTCACATATCATTATACCCCACATGTCACATATCATTATACTCCACATGTCACATATCATTATACTCCACATGTCACATATCATTATACTCCACATATCACATATCATTATACCCCACATGTCACATATCATTATACCCCACATGTCACATATCATTATACCCCACATATCATTATACTCCACGTCACATATCATTATACCCCACATGTCACATATCATTATACTCCACATGTCACATATCATTATACTCCACATGTCACATATCATTATACTCCACATGTCACATATCATTATACCCCACATGTCACATATCATTATACCCCACGTCACATATCATTATACTCCACATGTCACATATCATTATACCCCACATGTCACATATCATTATACTCCACATGTCACATATCATTATACTCCACATATCATTATACCCCACATGTCACATATCATTATACCCCACATGTCACATATCATTATACTCCACATGTCACATATCATTATACCCCACATGTCACATATCATTATACTCCACATGTCACATATCATTATACCCCACATGTCACATATCATTATACCCCACATGTCACATATCATTATACTCCACATGTCACATATCATTATACCCCACATGTCACATATCATTATACCCCACGTCACATATCATTATACCCCACATATCATTATACTCCACGTCACATATCATTATACCCCACATATCATTATACCCCACATATCATTATACTCCACATATCATTATACTCCACATGTCACATATCATTATACCCCACATATCATTATACTCCACATATCATTATACCCCACATATCATTATACTCCACATGTCACATATCATTATACTCCACATATCATTATACTCCACATATCATTATACCCCACATATCATTATACTCCACATATCATTATACTCCACATGTCACATATCATTATACCCCACATATCATTATACTCCACATATCATTATACCCCACATATCATTATACTCCACATGTCACATATCATTATACCCCACATATCATTATACTCCACATATCATTATACCCCACATATCATTATACCCCACATGTCACATATCATTATACCCCACATGTCACATATCATTATACTCCACATGTCACATATCATTATACCCCACATGTCACATATCATTATACTCCACATGTCACATATCATTATACCCCACATGTCACATATCATTATACCCCACGTGTCACATATCATTATACTCCACATGTCACATATCATTACACTCCACATGTCACATATCATTATACCCCACATGTCACATATCATTATACCCCACATGTCACATATCATTATACCCCACATGTCACATATCATTATACTCCACATGTCACATATCATTATACCCCACATGTCACATATCATTATACCCCACATGTCACATATCATTATACTGCCCACGATCACATATCATATTATACTCCACATGTCACATATCATTATACCCCACATGTCACATATCATTATACCCCACATGTCACATATCATTATACCCCACATGTCACATATCATTATACTCCACATGTCACATATCATTATACTCCACATGTCACATATCATTATACCCCACATGTCACATATCATTATACTCCACATGTCACATATCATTATACTCCACATGTCACATATCATTATACCCACATGTCACATATCATTATACCCCACATGTCACATATCATTATACTCCACATGTCACATATCATTATACCCCACATGTCACATATCATTATACCCCACATATCATTATACTCCACATGTCACATATCATTATACCCCACATATCATTATACTCCACATATCATTATACCCCACATATCATTATACTCCACATGTCACATATCATTATACCCCACATATCATTATACTCCACATATCATTATACCCCACATATCATTATACTCCACATGTCACATATCATTATACTCCACATATCACATATCATTATACCCCACATGTCACATATCATTATACCCCACATGTAAAATATCATTATACCCCACATGTCACATATCATTATACCCCACATGTCACATATCATTATACTCCACATGTCACATATCATTATACCCCACATGTCACATATCATTATACCCCACATGTCACATATCATTATACTCCACATGTCACATATCATTATACTCCTCATGTCACATATCATTATACTCCACATGTCACATATCATTATACCCCACATGTCACATATCATTATACTCCACATGTCACATATCATTATACTCCACATGTCACATATCATTATACCCCACATGTCACATATCATTATACCCCACATGTCACATATCATTATACTCCACATGTCACATATCATTATACCCCACATGTCACATATCATTATACCCCACATGTCACATATCATTATACTCCTCATGTCACATATCATTATACCCCACATGTCACATATCATTATACCCCACATGTCACATATCATTATACCCCACATGTCACATATCATTATACCCCACATGTCACATATCATTATACTCCACATGTCACATATCATTATACTCCACATGTCACATATCATTATACTCCACATGTCACATATCATTATACTCCACATGTCACATATCATTATACCCCACATGTCACATATCATTATACCCCACATGTCACATATCATTATACCCCACATGTCACATATCATTATACCCCACATGTCACATATCATTATACCCCACATGTCACATATCATTATACCCCACATGTCACATATCATTATACCCCACATGTCACATATCATTATACCCCACATGTCACATATCATTATACCCCACATATCATTATACCCCACATGTCACATATCATTATACTCCACATGTCACATATCATTATACCCCACATGTCACATATCATTATACTCCACATGTCACATATCATTATACTCCACATGTCACATATCATTATACCCCACATGTCACATATCATTATACTCCTCATGTCACATATCATTATACCCCACATGTCACATATCATTATACTCCACATGTCACATATCATTATACCCCACATATCATTATACTCCACATGTCACATATCATTATACCCCACATATCATTATACTCCACATATCATTATACCCCACATATCATTATACTCCACATGTCACATATCATTATACCCCACATGTCACATATCATTATACTCCACATGTCACATATCATTATACTCCACATGTCACATATCATTATACCCCACATGTCACATATCATTATACCCCACATATCATTATACTCCACATGTCACATATCATTATACTCCACATGTCACATATCATTATACCCCACATGTCACATATCATTATACCCCACATGTCACATATCATTATACCCCACATGTCACATATCATTATACTCCACATGTCACATATCATTATACTCCACATGTCACATATCATTATACCCCACATGTCACATATCATTATACCCCACATGTCACATATCATTATACCCCACATATCATTATACTCCACATGTCACATATCATTATACCCACATATCATTATACTCCACATATCATTATACCCCACATATCATTATACTCCACATGTCACATATCATTATACTCCACATGTCACATATCATTATACTCCACATGTCACATATCATTATACTCCACATGTCACATATCATTATACTCCACATGTCACATATCATTATACTCCACATGTCACATATCATTATACCCCACATGTCACATATCATTATACTCCACATGTCACATATCATTATACCCCACATGTCACATATCATTATACTCCACATGTCACATATCATTATACCCCACGTCACATATCATTATACCCCACATGTCACATATCATTATACTCCACATGTCACATATCATTATACTCCACATGTCACATATCATTATACTCCACATATCACATATCATTATACCCCACATATCATTATACTCCACATGTCACATATCATTATACTCCACATGTCACATATCATTATACCCCACATGTCACATATCATTATACCCCACATGTCACATATCATTATACTCCACATGTCACATATCATTATACCCCACATATCATTATACCCCACATGTCACATATCATTATACCCCACATGTCACATATCATTATACTCCACATGTCACATATCATTATACTCCACATGTCACATATCATTATACCCCACATGTCACATATCATTATACTCCACATGTCACATATCATTATACCCCACATGTCACATATCATTATACTCCACATATCACATATCATTATACCCCACATGTCACATATCATTATACCCCACATGTCACATATCATTATACTCCACATGTCACATATCATTATACCCCACATGTCACATATCATTATACCCCACATGTCACATATCATTATACCCCACATGTCACATATCATTATACTCCACATGTCACATATCATTATACTCCACATGTCACATATCATTATACTCCACATATCACATATCATTATACCCCACATGTCACATATCATTATACCCCACATGTCACATATCATTATACCCCACATATCATTATACTCCACGTCACATATCATTATACCCCACATGTCACATATCATTATACTCCACATGTCACATATCATTATACTCCACATGTCACATATCATTATACTCCACATGTCACATATCATTATACCCCACATGTCACATATCATTATACCCCACGTCACATATCATTATACTCCACATGTCACATATCATTATACCCCACATGTCACATATCATTATACTCCACATGTCACATATCATTATACTCCACATATCATTATACCCCACATATCATTATACTCCACATGTCACATATCATTATACCCCACATGTCACATATCATTATACTCCACATGTCACATATCATTATACCCCACATGTCACATATCATTATACCCCACATGTCACATATCATTATACTCCACATGTCACATATCATTATACCCCACATGTCACATATCATTATACCCCACGTCACATATCATTATACCCCACATATCATTATACTCCACGTCACATATCATTATACCCCACATATCATTATACCCCACATATCATTATACTCCACATATCATTATACTCCACATGTCACATATCATTATACCCCACATATCATTATACTCCACATATCATTATACCCCACATATCATTATACTCCACATGTCACATATCATTATACTCCACATATCATTATACCCCACATATCATTATACTCCACATGTCACATATCATTATACCCCACATGTCACATATCATTATACCCCACGTGTCACATATCATTATACTCCACATGTCACATATCATTACACTCCACATGTCACATATCATTATACCCCACATGTCACATATCATTATACCCCACATGTCACATATCATTATACCCCACATGTCACATATCATTATACTCCACATGTCACATATCATTATACCCCACATGTCACATATCATTATACCCCACATGTCACATATCATTATACTCCACATGTCACATATCATTATACTCCACATGTCACATATCATTATACCCCACATGTCACATATCATTATACCCCACATGTCACATATCATTATACCCCACATGTCACATATCATTATACTCCACATGTCACATATCATTATACTCCACATGTCACATATCATTATACCCCACATGTCACATATCATTATACTCCACATGTCACATATCATTATACTCCACATGTCACATATCATTATACCCCACATGTCACATATCATTATACTCCACATGTCACATATCATTATACTCCACATGTCACATATCATTATACCCCACATGTCACATATCATTATACCCCACATGTCACATATCATTATACTCCACATGTCACATATCATTATACCCCACATGTCACATATCATTATACCCCACATATCATTATACTCCACATGTCACATATCATTATACCCCACATATCATTATACTCCACATATCATTATACCCCACATATCATTATACTCCACATGTCACATATCATTATACCCCACATATCATTATACTCCACATATCATTATACCCCACATATCATTATACTCCACATGTCACATATCATTATACTCCACATATCACATATCATTATACCCCACATATCATTATACTCCACATGTCACATATCATTATACTCCACATGTCACATATCATTATACTCCACATGTCACATATCATTATACCCCACATGTCACATATCATTATACCCCACATGTCACATATCATTATACTCCACATGTCACATATCATTATACTCCACATGTCACATATCATTATACCCCACATGTCACATATCATTATACTCCACATGTCACATATCATTATACTCCACATGTCACATATCATTATACTCCACATGTCACATATCATTATACCCCACATGTCACATATCATTATACTCCACATGTCACATATCATTATACTCCACATGTCACATATCATTATACACCACGTCACATATCATTATACACCACATGTCACATATCATTATACTCCACATGTCACATATCATTATACTCCACATGTCACATATCATTATACTCCACATATCACATATCATTATACTCCACATGTCACATATCATTATACTCCACATGTCACATATCATTATACTCCACATGTCACATATCATTATACTCCACATGTCACATATCATTATACCCCACATATCATTATACTCCACATGTCACATATCATTATACCCCACATGTCACATATCATTATACTCCACATGTCACATATCATTATACTCCACATGTCACATATCATTATACCCCACATATCATTATACTCCACATATCATTATACCCCACATATCATTATACTCCACATGTCACATATCATTATACTCCACATATCACATATCATTATACCCCACATATCATTATACTCCACATGTCACATATCATTATACTCCACATGTCACATATCATTATACTCCACATGTCACATATCATTATACTCCACATGTCACATATCATTATACTCCACATGTCACATATCATTATACCCCACATGTCACATATCATTATACCCCACATGTCACATATCATTATACTCCACATGTCACATATCATTATACTCCACATGTCACATATCATTATACCCCACATGTCACATATCATTATACTCCACATGTCACATATCATTATACTCCACATGTCACATATCATTATACCCCACATGTCACATATCATTATACCCCACATGTCACATATCATTATACCCCACATGTCACATATCATTATACTCCACATGTCACATATCATTATACTCCACATGTCACATATCATTATACTCCACATGTCACATATCATTATACCCCACATGTCACATATCATTATACCCCACATGTCACATATCATTATACTCCACATGTCACATATCATTATACTCCACATGTCACATATCATTATACTCCACATGTCACATATCATTATACTCCACATGTCACATATCATTATACCCCACATGTCACATATCATTATACCCCACATGTCACATATCATTATACTCCACATGTCACATATCATTATACTCCACATGTCACATATCATTATACCCCACATGTCACATATCATTATACCCCACATGTCACATATCATTACACTCCACATGTCACATATCATTACACTCCACATGTCACATATCATTATACTCCACATGTCACATATCATTATACTCCACATGTCACATATCATTATACCCCACATGTCACATATCATTATACTCCACATGTCACATATCATTATACCCCACATATCATTATACTCCACATGTCACATATCATTATACCCCACATGTCACATATCATTATACTCCACATGTCACATATCATTATACTCCACATGTCACATATCATTATACTCCACATGTCACATATCATTATACCCCACATGTCACATATCATTATACTCCACATGTCACATATCATTATACCCCACATATCATTATACTCCACGTCACATATCATTATACCCCACATGTCACATATCATTATACCCCACATGTCACATATCATTATACTCCACATGTCACATATCATTATACTCCACATGTCACATATCATTATACTCCACATGTCACATATCATTATACCCCACATGTCACATATCATTATACCCCACATGTCACATATCATTATACCCCACATGTCACATATCATTATACCCCACATGTCACATATCATTATACTCCACATGTCACATATCATTATACTCCACATGTCACATATCATTATACTCCACATATCATTATACCCCACATACCATTATACTCCACATATCACATATCATTATACCCCACATGTCACATATCATTATACCCCACATGTCACATATCATTATACTCCACATATCATTATACCCCACATATCATTATACTCCACATATCACATATCATTATACCCCACATGTCACATATCATTATACTCCACATGTCACATATCATTATACCCCACATGTCACATATCATTATACTCCACATGTCACATATCATTATACTCCACATGTCACATATCATTATACCCCACATGTCACATATCATTATACTCCACATGTCACATATCATTATACTCCACATGTCACATATCATTATACTCCACATGTCACATATCATTATACTCCACATGTCACATATCATTATACTCCACATGTCACATATCATTATACCCCACATATCATTATACTCCACATGTCACATATCATTATACTCCACATGTCACATATCATTAAACTCCACATGTCACATATCATTATACCCCACATGTCACATATCATTATACCCCACATGTCACATATCATTATACTCCACATGTCACATATCATTATACCCCACATGTCACATATCATTATACCCCACATGTCACATATCATTATACTCCACATGTCACATATCATTATACTCCACATGTCACATATCATTATACCCCACATGTCACATATCATTATACCCCACATGTCACATATCATTATACCCCACATGTCACATATCATTATACCCCACATGTCACATATCATTATACCCCACATGTCACATATCATTACACTCCACATGTCACATATCATTATACTCCACATGTCACATATCATTATACTCCACATGTCACATATCATTATACCCCACATGTCACATATCATTATACCCCACATGTCACATATCATTATACACCACATATCATTATACTCCACATGTCACATATCATTATACTCCACATGTCACATATCATTATACCCCACATGTCACATATCATTATACCCCACGTCACATATCATTATACCCCACATATCACATATCATTATACTCCACATGTCACATATCATTATACCCCACATGTCACATATCATTATACTCCACATGTCACATATCATTATACCCCACATGTCACATATCATTATACCCCACATGTCACATATCATTATACTCCACATGTCACATATCATTATACTCCACATGTCACATATCATTATACTCCACATGTCACATATCATTATACCCCACATGTCACATATCATTATACTCCACATGTCACATATCATTATACCCCACATGTCACATATCATTATACCCCACATGTCACATATCATTATACCCCACATGTCACATATCATTATACTCCACATGTCACATATCATTATACTCCACATGTCACATATCATTATACCCCACATGTCACATATCATTATACCCCACATGTCACATATCATTATACTCCACATGTCACATATCATTATACTCCACATGTCACATATCATTATACCCCACATGTCACATATCATTATACCCCACATGTCACATATCATTATACTCCACATGTCATTATACTCCACATGTCACATATCATTATACCCCACATGTCACATATCATTATACTCCACATGTCACATATCATTATACTCCACATGTCACATATCATTATACTCCACATGTCACATATCATTATACCCCACATGTCACATATCATTATACCCCACATGTCACATATCATTATACTCCACATGTCACATATCATTATACCCCACATATCATTATACTCCACATGTCACATATCATTATACCCCACATATCATTATACTCCACATATCATTATACCCCACATATCATTATACTCCACATGTCACATATCATTATACTCCACATATCATTATACCCCACATATCATTATACTCCACATGTCACATATCATTATACTCCACATGTCACATATCATTATACTCCACATGTCACATATCATTATACTCCACATGTCACATATCATTATACCCCACATGTCACATATCATTATACCCCACATGTCACATATCATTATACCCCACATGTCACATATCATTATACCCCACATGTCACATATCATTATACCCCACATGTCACATATCATTATACTCCTCATGTCACATATCATTATACCCCACGTGTCACATATCATTATACTCCACGTGTCACATATCATTATACACCACATGTCACATATCATTATACCCCACATGTCACATATCATTATACTCCACATGTCACATATCATTATACTCCACATGTCACATATCATTATACCCCACATGTCACATATCATTATACCCCACATGTCACATATCATTATACCCCACATGTCACATATCATTATACTCCACATGTCACATATCATTATACTCCACATGTCACATATCATTATACCCCACATGTCACATATCATTATACCCCACATGTCACATATCATTATACCCCACATGTCACATATCATTATACCCCACATATCATTATACTCCACATGTCACATATCATTATACCCCACATATCATTATACTCCACATATCATTATACCCCACATATCATTATACTCCACATGTCACATATCATTATACTCCACATGTCACATATCATTATACTCCACATATCACATATTATACCCCACATATCATTATACTCCACATGTCACATATCATTATACTCCACATGTCACATATCATTATACCCCACATGTCACATATCATTATACCCCACATGTCACATATCATTATACTCCACATGTCACATATCATTATACTCCACATGTCACATATCATTATACTCCACATGTCACATATCATTATACTCCACATGTCACATATCATTATACCCCACATGTCACATATCATTATACTCCACATGTCACATATCATTATACCCCACATGTCACATATCATTATACCCCACATGTCACATATCATTATACTCCTCATGTCACATATCATTATACCCCACGTGTCACATATCATTATACTCCACGTGTCACATATCATTATACACCACATGTCACATATCATTATACCCCACATGTCACATATCATTATACTCCACATGTCACATATCATTATACTCCACATGTCACATATCATTATACCCCACATGTCACATATCATTATACCCCACATGTCACATATCATTATACCCCACATGTCACATATCATTATACTCCACATGTCACATATCATTATACTCCACATGTCACATATCATTATACCCCACATGTCACATATCATTATACCCCACATGTCACATATCATTATACCCCACATGTCACATATCATTATACCCCACATATCATTATACTCCACATGTCACATATCATTATACCCCACATATCATTATACTCCACATATCATTATACCCCACATATCATTATACTCCACATGTCACATATCATTATACTCCACATGTCACATATCATTATACTCCACATATCACATATCATTATACCCCACATATCATTATACTCCACATGTCACATATCATTATACTCCACATGTCACATATCATTATACCCCACATGTCACATATCATTATACCCCACATGTCACATATCATTATACTCCACATGTCACATATCATTATACTCCACATGTCACATATCATTATACTCCACATGTCACATATCATTATACTCCACATGTCACATATCATTATACTCCACATATCACATATCATTATACTCCACATGTCACATATCATTATACCCCACATATCATTATACTCCACATGTCACATATCATTATACCCCACGTCACATATCATTATACCCCACATATCATTATACTCCACATGTCACATATCATTATACCCCACGTCACATATCATTATACCCCACATATCATTATACTCCACATGTCACATATCATTATACCCCACATGTCACATATCATTATACCCCACATGTCACATATCATTATACTCCACATGTCACATATCATTATACTCCACATGTCACATATCATTATACCCCACATGTCACATATCATTATACTCCACATGTCACATATCATTATACTCCACGTGTCACATATCATTATACCCCACATGTCACATATCATTATACCCCACATGTCACATATCATTATACCCCACATATCATTATACTCCACATGTCACATATCATTATACCCCACATATCATTATACTCCACATGTCACATATCATTATACTCCACATGTCACATATCATTATACTCCACATGTCACATATCATTATACCCCACATATCATTATACTCCACATGTCACATATCATTATACTCCACATGTCACATATCATTATACCCCACATGTCACATATCATTATACCCCACATGTCACATATCATTATACTCCACGTGTCACATATCATTATACCCCACATGTCACATATCATTATACTCCACATGTCACATATCATTATACCCCACATGTCACATATCATTATACCCCACATGTCACATATCATTATACCCCACATGTCACATATCATTATACTCCACATGTCACATATCATTATACCCCACATGTCACATATCATTATACTCCACATGTCACATATCATTATACCCCACATGTCACATATCATTATACCCCACATGTCACATATCATTATACCCCACATGTCACATATCATTATACCCCACATGTCACATATCATTATACCCCACATGTCACATATCATTATACCCCACATGTCACATATCATTATACCCCACATGTCACATATCATTATACCCCACATGTCACATATCATTATACCCCACATGTCACATATCATTATACCCCACATGTCACATATCATTATACTCCACATGTCACATATCATTATACTCCACATGTCATTATACTCCACATGTCACATATCATTATACTCCACATGTCACATATCATTATACTCCACATGTCACATATCATTATACCCCACATGTCACATATCATTATACTCCACATGTCACATATCATTATACTCCACATGTCACATATCATTATACTCCACATGTCACATATCATTATACCCCACATGTCACATATCATTATACTCCACATGTCACATATCATTATACTCCACATGTCACATATCATTATACCCCACATGTCACATATCATTATACCCCACATGTCACATATCATTATACCCCACATGTCACATATCATTATACCCCACATGTCACATATCATTATACCCCACATGTCACATATCATTATACTCCACATTTCACATATCATTATACCCCACATGTCACATATCATTATACTCCACGTGTCACATATCATTATACTCCACATGTCACATATCATTATACTCCACATGTCACATATCATTATACCCCACATGTCACATATCATTATACCCCACATATCATTATACCCCACATGTCACATATCATTATACTCCACATGTCACATATCATTATACCCCACATATCATTATACTCCACATGTCACATATCATTATACCCCACATGTCACATATCATTATACTCCACATGTCACATATCATTATACTCCACATGTCACATATCATTATACTCCACATGTCACATATCATTATACCCCACATGTCACATATCATTATACCCCACATGTCACATATCATTATACTCCACATGTCACATATCATTATACTCCACATGTCACATATCATTATACTCCACATGTCACATATCATTATACCCCACATGTCACATATCATTATACCCCACATGTCACATATCATTATACCCCACATGTCACATATCATTATACTCCACATGTCACATATCATTATACTCCACATGTCACATATCATTATACTCCACATATCATTATACTCCACATGTCACATATCATTATACCCCACATGTCACATATCATTATACTCCACATGTCACATATCATTATACCCCACATGTCACATATCATTATACCCCACATGTCACATATCATTATACTCCACATATCATTATACTCCACATATCATTATACTCCACATGTCACATATCATTATACCCCACATGTCACATATCATTATACTCCACATGTCACATATCATTATACCCCACATATCATTATACTCCACATGTCACATATCATTATACTCCACATATCATTATACTCCACATGTCACATATCATTATACTCCACATGTCACATATCATTATACTCCACATATCATTATACTCCACATGTCACATATCATTATACCCCACATATCATTATACTCCACATGTCACATATCATTATACACCACGTCACATATCATTATACACCACATGTCACATATCATTATACTCCACATGTCACATATCATTATACTCCACATGTCACATATCATTATACTCCACATATCACATATCATTATACCCCACATGTCACATATCATTATACCCCACATGTCACATATCATTATACCCCACATGTAAAATATCATTATACCCCACATGTCACATATCATTATACCCCACATGTCACATATCATTATACTCCACATGTCACATATCATTATACTCCACATGTCACATATCATTATACCCCACATGTCACATATCATTATACTCCACATGTCACATATCATTATACTCCACATGTCACATATCATTATACCCCACATGTCACATATCATTATACCCCACATGTCACATATCATTATACCCCACATGTCACATATCATTATACTCCACATATCATTATACTCCACATGTCACATATCATTATACTCCACATGTCACATATCATTATACCCCACATGTCACATATCATTATACTCCACATGTCACATATCATTATACCCCACATGTCACATATCATTATACTCCACATGTCACATATCATTATACCCCACATGTCACATATCATTATACTCCACATGTCACATATCATTATACTCCACATGTCACATATCATTATACTCCACATGTCACATATCATTATACTCCACATGTCACATATCATTATACCCCACATGTCACATATCATTATACTCCACATGTCACATATCATTATACTCCACATGTCACATATCATTATACCCCACATGTCACATATCATTATACTCCACATGTCACATATCATTATACCCCACATGTCACATATCATTATACTCCACATGTCACATATCATTATACTCCACGTGTCACATATCATTATACCCCACATGTCACATATCATTATACCCCACATGTCACATATCATTATACCCCACATGTCACATATCATTATACACCACATGTCACATATCATTATACTCCACATGTCACATATCATTATACCCCACATATCATTATACTCCACATGTCACATATCATTATACCCCACATGTCACATATCATTATACCCCACATGTCACATATCATTACACTCCACATGTCACATATCATTATACTCCACGTGTCACATATCATTATACTCCACATGTCACATATCATTATACCCCACATGTCACATATCATTATACTCCACATGTCACATATCATTAAACTCCACATGTCACATATCATTATACTCCACATATCATTATACTCCACATGTCACATATCATTATACCCCACATGTCACATATCATTATACTCCACATGTCACATATCATTATACTCCACATGTCACATATCATTATACTCCACATGTCACATATCATTATACACCACATGTCACATATCATTATACCCCACATGTCACATATCATTATACCCCACATGTCACATATCATTATACTCCACATGTCACATATCATTATACTCCACATGTCACATATCATTATACCCCACATATCATTATACTCCACATATCACATATCATTATACCCCACATGTCACATATCATTATACTCCACATGTCACATATCATTATACTCCACATGTCACATATCATTATACCCCACATATCATTATACTCCACATATCACATATCATTATACTCCACATGTCACATATCATTATACTCCACATGTCACATATCATTATACCCCACATGTCACATATCATTATACTCCACATGTCACATATCATTATACTCCACATGTCACATATCATTATACCCCACATGTCACATATCATTATACTCCACATGTCACATATCATTATACTCCACATGTCACATATCATTATACCCCACATGTCACATATCATTATACCCCTCATGTCACATATCATTATACCCCACATGTCACATATCATTATACTCCACATGTCACATATCATTATACCCCACATGTCACATATCATTATACCCCACATGTCACATATCATTATACCCCACATGTCACATATCATTATACCCCACATGTCACATATCATTATACTCCACATGTCACATATCATTATACCCCACATGTCACATATCATTATACACCACGTCACATATCATTATACACCACATGTCACATATCATTATACTCCACATGTCACATATCATTATACTCCACATGTCACATATCATTATACTCCACATATCACATATCATTATACCCCACATGTCACATATCATTATACC
>NW_027464336.1:0-75381 GCF_050947455.1 Rhinoderma darwinii
CCAGGCGCTGAGACGAATGCCGCCAAGATCGAGCGTCTATGACTTACGGTTCAAGAATTAGCCTCAGAAACAGTGGGAAACAGTGCTTCTATACTAATTGCCAGGCGCTGAGACGAATGCCGCCAAGATCGAGCGTCTATGACTTACGGTTCAAGAATTAGCCTCAGAAACAGTGGTTCTGAACATGCTGCCAATAGCTCGCCTGGGAAACATCCAGAGAAGTCCAAGATAGTGTTTTTTTTTAGACTGGCTGCCACGAGCTGAAACGAATGCAGCCAAGAGCGAGCGTCTGTGACTTACGGTTCAAAAGTTATTCACATAAACATGGTTCTGAACTTTGCTGCCAGCCGCGAAAGCCAAAGCAACCAAGATCGAGCGTCTAGGATTTACTTGTGAATAGCTCGCCTGGAAAACTTCCAGAGAAGTCAAAGACAGTGCAGCTATACTAATTGCCAGGCGCTGAGACGAATGCCGCCAAGATCAAGCGTCTAAGACTTACGGTTCAAGAATTAGCCTCAGAAACAGTGGGAAACAGTGCTTCTATACTAATTGCCAGGCGCTGAGACGAATGCCGCCAAGATCGAGCGTCTATGACTTACGGTTCAAGAATTAGCCTCAGAAACAGTGGTTCTGAACATGCTGCCAATAGCTCGACTGGGAAACATCCAGAGAAGTCCAAGATAGTGTTTTTTAGACTGGCTGCCACGAGCTGAAACGAATGCAGCCAAGAGCGAGCGTCTGTCACTTATGGTTCAAGAGTTATTCACAGAAACATGGTTCTGAACTTTGCTGCCAGCCGCGAAAGCGAAAATAACCAAGATCGAGCGTCTAGGATTTACTTGTCAATAGCTCGCCTGGGAAACATCCAGAGAAGTCAAAGACAGTGCTTCTATACTAATTGCCAGGCGCTGAGACGAATTCCGCCAAGATCGAGCGTCTATGACTTACGGTTCAAGAATTAGCCTCAGAAACAGTGGGAAACAGTGCTTCTATACTAATTGCCAGGCGCTGAGACGAATGCCGCCAAGATCGAGCGTCTATGACTTACGGTTCAAGAATTAGCCTCAGAAACAGTGGTTCTGAACATGCTGCCAATAGCTCGCCTGGGAAACATCCAGAGAAGTCCAAGATAGTGTTTTTTTTTAGACTGGCTGCCACGAGCTGAAACGAATGCAGCCAAGAGCGAGCGTCTGTGACTTACGGTTCAAAAGTTATTCACATAAACATGGTTCTGAACTTTGCTGCCAGCCGCGAAAGCCAAAGCAACCAAGATCGAGCGTCTAGGATTTACTTGTGAATAGCTCGCCTGGAAAACTTCCAGAGAAGTCAAAGACAGTGCAGCTATACTAATTGCCAGGCGCTGAGACGAATGCCGCCAAGATCAAGCGTCTAAGACTTACGGTTCAAGAATTAGCCTCAGAAACAGTGGGAAACAGTGCTTCTATACTAATTGCCAGGCGCTGAGACGAATGCCGCCAAGATCGAGCGTCTATGACTTACGGTTCAAGAATTAGCCTCAGAAACAGTGGTTCTGAACATGCTGCCAATAGCTCGACTGGGAAACATCCAGAGAAGTCCAAGATAGTGTTTTTTAGACTGGCTGCCACGAGCTGAAACGAATGCAGCCAAGAGCGAGCGTCTGTCACTTACGGTTCAAGAGTTATTCACAGAAACATGGTTCTGAACTTTGCTGCCAGCCGCGAAAGCGAAAATAACCAAGATCGAGCGTCTAGGATTTACTTGTCAATAGCTCGCCTGGGAAACATCCAGAGAAGTCAAAGACAGTGCTTCTATACTAATTGCCAGGCGCTGAGACGAATGCCGCCAAGATCGAGCGTCTATGACTTACGGTTCAAGAATTAGCCTCAGAAACAGTGGGAAACAGTGCTTCTATACTAATTGCCAGGCGCTGAGACGAATGCCGCCAAGATCGAGCGTCTATGACTTACGGTTCAAGAATTAGCCTCAGAAACAGTGGTTCTGAACATGCTGCCAATAGCTCGCCTGGGAAACATCCAGAGAAGTCCAAGATAGTGTTTTTTTTAGACTGGCTGCCACGAGCTGAAACGAATGCAGCCAAGAGCGAGCGTCTGTGACTTACGGTTCAAGAGTTATTCACAGAAACATGGTTCTGAACTTTGCTGCCAGCCGCGAAAGCGAAAGTAACCAAGATCGAGCGTCTAGGATTTACTTGTGAATAGCTCGCCTGGGAAACTTTCAGATAAGTCAAAGACAGTGCTTCTATACTAATTGCCAGGCGCTGAGACGAATGCCGCCAAGATCAAGCGTCTAAGACTTACGGTTCAAGAATTAGCCTCAGAAACAGTGGGAAACAGTGCTTCTATACTAATTGCCAGGCGCTGAGACGAATGCCGCCAAGATCGAGCGTCTATGACTTACGGTTCAAGAATTAGCCTCAGAAACAGTGGTTTTGAACATGCTGCCAATAGCTCGCCTGGGAAACATCCAGAGAAGTCCAAGATAGTGTTTTTTTAGACTGGCTGCCACGAGCTGAAACGAATGCAGCCAAGAGCGAGCGTCTGTGACTTACGGTTCAAGAGTTATTCACAGAAACATGGTTCTGAACTTTGCTGCCAGCCGCGAAAGCGAAAGTAACCAAGATCGAGCGTCTAGGATTTACTTGTGAATAGCTCGCCTGGGAAACTTTCAGATAAGTCAAAGACAGTGCTTCTATACTAATTGCCAGGCGCTGAGACGAATGCCGCCAAGATCAAGCGTCTAAGACTTACGGTTCAAGAATTAGCCTCAGAAACAGTGGGAAACAGTGCTTCTATACTAATTGCCAGGCGCTGAGACGAATGCCGCCAAGATCGAGCGTCTATGACTTACGGTTCAAGAATTAGCCTCAGAAACAGTGGTTTTGAACATGCTGCCAATAGCTCGCCTGGGAAACATCCAGAGAAGTCCAAGATAGTGTTTTTTTAGACTGGCTGCCACGAGCTGAAACGAATGCAGCCAAGAGCGAGCGTCTGTGACTTACGGTTCAAGAGTTATTCACAGAAACATGGTTCTGAACTTTGCTGCCAGCCGCGAAAGCGAAAGTAACCAGGATCGAGCGTCTAGGATTTACTTGTGAATAGCTCGCCTGGGAAACATGCAGAGAAGTCAAAGACAGTGCTTCTATACTAATTGCCAGGCGCTGAGACGAATGCCGCCAAGATCAAGCGTCTAAGACTTACGGTTCAAGAATTAGCCTCAGAAACAGTGGGAAACAGTGCTTCTATACTAATTGCCAGGCGCTGAGACGAATGCCGCCAAGATCGAGCGTCTATGACTTACGGTTCAAGAATTAGCCTCAGAAACAGTGGTTCTGAACATGCTGCCAATAGCTCGCCTGGGAAACATCCAGAGAAGTCCAAGATAGTGTTTTTTTTTTAGACTGGCTGCCACGAGCTGAAACGAATGCAGCCAAGAGCGAGCGTCTGTGACTTACGGTTCAAAAGTTATTCACATAAACATGGTTCTGAACTTTGCTGCCAGCCGCGAAAGCCAAAGCAACCAAGATCGAGCGTCTAGGATTTACTTGTGAATAGCTCGCCTGGAAAACTTCCAGAGAAGTCAAAGACAGTGCAGCTATTCTAATTGCCAGGCGCTGAGACGAATGCCGCCAAGATCAAGCGTCTAAGACTTACGGTTCAAGAATTAGCCTCAGAAACAGTGGGAAACAGTGCTTCTATACTAATTGCCAGGCGCTGAGACGAATGCCGCCAAGATCGAGCGTCTATGACTTACGGTTCAAGAATTAGCCTCAGAAACAGTGGTTCTGAACATGCTGCCAATAGCTCGACTGGGAAACATCCAGAGAAGTCCAAGATAGTGTTTTTTAGACTGGCTGCCACGAGCTGAAACGAATGCAGCCAAGAGCGAGCGTCTGTCACTTACGGTTCAAGAGTTATTCACAGAAACATGGTTCTGAACTTTGCTGCCAGCCGCGAAAGCGAAAATAACCAAGATCGAGCGTCTAGGATTTACTTGTCAATAGCTCGCCTGGGAAACATCCAGAGAAGTCAAAGACAGTGCTTCTATACTAATTGCCAGGCGCTGAGACGAATGCCGCCAAGATCGAGCGTCTATGACTTACGGTTCAAGAATTAGCCTCAGAAACAGTGGGAAACAGTGCTTCTATACTAATTGCCAGGCGCTGAGACGAATGCCGCCAAGATCGAGCGTCTATGACTTACGGTTCAAGAATTAGCCTCAGAAACAGTGGTTCTGAACATGCTGCCAATAGCTCGCCTGGGAAACATCCAGAGAAGTCCAAGATAGTGATTTTTTAGACTGGCTGCCACGAGCTGAAACGCATGCAGCCAAGAGCGAGCGTCTGTGACTTACGGTTCAAGAGTTATTCACAGAAACATGGTTCTGAACTTTGCTGCCAGCCGCGAAAGCGAAAGTAACCAAGATCGAGCGTCTAGGATTTACTTGTGAATAGCTCGCCTGGGAAACATGCAGAGAAGTCAAAGACAGTGCTTCTATACTAATTGCCAGGCGCTGAGACGAATGCCGCCAAGATCAAGCGTCTAAGACTTACGGTTCAAGAATTAGCCTCAGAAACAGTGGGAAACAGTGCTTCTATACTAATTGCCAGGCGCTGAGACGAATGCCGCCAAGATCGAGCGTCTATGACTTACGGTTCAAGAATTAGCCTCAGAAACAGTGGTTCTGAACATGCTGCCAATAGCTCGCCTGGGAAACATCCAGAGAAGTCCAAGATAGTGTTTTTTTTTTAGACTGGCTGCCACGAGCTGAAACGAATGCAGCCAAGAGCGAGCGTCTGTGACTTACGGTTCAAAAGTTATTCACATAAACATGGTTCTGAACTTTGCTGCCAGCCGCGAAAGCCAAAGCAACCAAGATCGAGCGTCTAGGATTTACTTGTGAATAGCTCGCCTGGAAAACTTCCAGAGAAGTCAAAGACAGTGCAGCTATTCTAATTGCCAGGCGCTGAGACGAATGCCGCCAAGATCAAGCGTCTAAGACTTACGGTTCAAGAATTAGCCTCAGAAACAGTGGGAAACAGTGCTTCTATACTAATTGCCAGGCGCTGAGACGAATGCCGCCAAGATCGAGCGTCTATGACTTACGGTTCAAGAATTAGCCTCAGAAACAGTGGTTCTGAACATGCTGCCAATAGCTCGACTGGGAAACATCCAGAGAAGTCCAAGATAGTGTTTTTTAGACTGGCTGCCACGAGCTGAAACGAATGCAGCCAAGAGCGAGCGTCTGTCACTTACGGTTCAAGAGTTATTCACAGAAACATGGTTCTGAACTTTGCTGCCAGCCGCGAAAGCGAAAATAACCAAGATCGAGCGTCTAGGATTTACTTGTCAATAGCTCGCCTGGGAAACATCCAGAGAAGTCAAAGACAGTGCTTCTATACTAATTGCCAGGCGCTGAGACGAATGCCGCCAAGATCGAGCGTCTATGACTTACGGTTCAAGAATTAGCCTCAGAAACAGTGGGAAACAGTGCTTCTATACTAATTGCCAGGCGCTGAGACGAATGCCGCCAAGATCGAGCGTCTATGACTTACGGTTCAAGAATTAGCCTCAGAAACAGTGGTTCTGAACATGCTGCCAATAGCTCGCCTGGGAAACATCCAGAGAAGTCCAAGATAGTGATTTTTTAGACTGGCTGCCACGAGCTGAAACGCATGCAGCCAAGAGCGAGCGTCTGTGACTTACGGTTCAAGAGTTATTCACAGAAACATGGTTCTGAACTTTGCTGCCAGCCGCGAAAGCGAAAGTAACCAAGATCGAGCGTCTAGGATTTACTTGTGAATAGCTCGCCTGGGAAACTTTCAGATAAGTCAAAGACAGTGCTTCTATACTAATTGCCAGGCGCTGAGACGAATGCCGCCAAGATCAAGCGTCTAAGACTTACGGTTCAAGAATTAGCCTCAGAAACAGTGGGAAACAGTGCTTCTATACTAATTGCCAGGCGCTGAGACGAATGCCGCCAAGATCGAGCGTCTATGACTTACGGTTCAAGAATTAGCCTCAGAAACAGTGGTTCTGAACATGCTGCCAATAGCTCGCCTGGGAAACATCCAGAGAAGTCCAAGATAGTATTTTTTTTTAGACTGGCTGCCACGAGCTGAAACGAATGCAGCCAAGAGCGAGCGTCTGTGACTTACGGTTCAAAAGTTATTCACATAAACATGGTTCTGAACTTTGCTGCCAGCCGCGAAAGCCAAAGCAACCAAGATCGAGCGTCTAGGATTTACTTGTGAATAGCTCGCCTGGAAAACTTCCAGAGAAGTCAAAGACAGTGCAGCTATACTAATTGCCAGGCGCTGAGACGAATGCCGCCAAGATCAAGCGTCTAAGACTTACGGTTCAAGAATTAGCCTCAGAAACAGTGGGAAACAGTGCTTCTATACTAATTGCCAGGCGCTGAGACGAATGCCGCCAAGATCGAGCGTCTATGACTTACGGTTCAAGAATTAGCCTCAGAAACAGTGGTTCTGAACATGCTGCCAATAGCTCGACTGGGAAACATCCAGAGAAGTCCAAGATAGTGTATTTTAGACTGGCTGCCACGAGCTGAAACGAATGCAGCCAAGAGCGAGCGTCTGTCACTTATGGTTCAAGAGTTATTCACAGAAACATGGTTCTGAACTTTGCTGCCAGCCGCGAAAGCGAAAATAACCAAGATCGAGCGTCTAGGATTTACTTGTCAATAGCTCGCCTGGGAAACATCCAGAGAAGTCAAAGACAGTGCTTCTATACTAATTGCCAGGCGCTGAGACGAATGCCGCCAAGATCGAGCGTCTATGACTTACGGTTCAAGAATTAGCCTCAGAAACAGTGGGAAACAGTGCTTCTATACTAATTGCCAGGCGCTGAGACGAATGCCGCCAAGATCGAGCGTCTATGACTTACGGTTCAAGAATTAGCCTCAGAAACAGTGGTTCTGAACATGCTGCCAATAGCTCGCCTGGGAAACATCCAGAGAAGTCCAAGATAGTGATTTTTTAGACTGGCTGCCACGAGCTGAAACGCATGCAGCCAAGAGCGAGCGTCTGTGACTTACGGTTCAAGAGTTATTCACAGAAACATGGTTCTGAACTTTGCTGCCAGCCGCGAAAGCGAAAGTAACCAAGATCGAGCGTCTAGGATTTACTTGTGAATAGCTCGCCTGGGAAACTTTCAGATAAGTCAAAGACAGTGCTTCTATACTAATTGCCAGGCGCTGAGACGAATGCCGCCAAGATCAAGCGTCTAAGACTTACGGTTCAAGAATTAGCCTCAGAAACAGTGGGAAACAGTGCTTCTATACTAATTGCCAGGCGCTGAGACGAATGCCGCCAAGATCGAGCGTCTATGACTTACGGTTCAAGAATTAGCCTCAGAAACAGTGGTTCTGAACATGCTGCCAATAGCTCGCCTGGGAAACATCCAGAGAAGTCCAAGATAGTGTTTTTTTTTAGACTGGCTGCCACGAGCTGAAACGAATGCAGCCAAGAGCGAGCGTCTGTGACTTACGGTTCAAAAGTTATTCACATAAACATGGTTCTGAACTTTGCTGCCAGCCGCGAAAGCCAAAGCAACCAAGATCGAGCGTCTAGGATTTACTTGTGAATAGCTCGCCTGGAAAACTTCCAGATAAGTCAAAGACAGTGCAGCTATACTAATTGCCAGGCGCTGAGACGAATGCCGCCAAGATCAAGCGTCTAAGACTTACGGTTCAAGAATTAGCCTCAGAAACAGTGGGAAACAGTGCTTCTATACTAATTGCCAGGCGCTGAGACGAATGCCGCCAAGATCGAGCGTCTATGACTTACGGTTCAAGAATTAGCCTCAGAAACAGTGGTTCTGAACATGCTGCCAATAGCTCGCCTGGGAAACATCCAGAGAAGTCCAAGATAGTGATTTTTTAGACTGGCTGCCACGAACTGAAACGCATGCAGCCAAGAGCGAGCGTCTGTGACTTACGGTTCAAGAGTTATTCACAGAAACATGGTTCTGAACTTTGCTGCCAGCCGCGAAAGCGAAAGTAACCAAGATCGAGCGTCTAGGATTTACTTGTGAATAGCTCGCCTGGGAAACTTTCAGATAAGTCAAAGACAGTGCTTCTATACTAATTGCCAGGCGCTGAGACGAATGCCGCCAAGATCAAGCGTCTAAGACTTACGGTTCAAGAATTAGCCTCAGAAACAGTGGGAAACAGTGCTTCTATACTAATTGCCAGGCGCTGAGACGAATGCCGCCAAGATCGAGCGTCTATGACTTACGGTTCAAGAATTAGCCTCAGAAACAGTGGTTCTGAACATGCTGCCAATAGCTCGCCTGGGAAACATCCAGAGAAGTCCAAGATAGTGTTTTTTTTTAGACTGGCTGCCACGAGCTGAAACGAATGCAGCCAAGAGCGAGCGTCTGTGACTTACGGTTCAAAAGTTATTCACATAAACATGGTTCTGAACTTTGCTGCCAGCCGCGAAAGCCAAAGCAACCAAGATCGAGCGTCTAGGATTTACTTGTGAATAGCTCGCCTGGAAAACTTCCAGAGAAGTCAAAGACAGTGCAGCTATACTAATTGCCAGGCGCTGAGACGAATGCCGCCAAGATCAAGCGTCTAAGACTTACGGTTCAAGAATTAGCCTCAGAAACAGTGGGAAACAGTGCTTCTATACTAATTGCCAGGCGCTGAGACGAATGCCGCCAAGATCGAGCGTCTATGACTTACGGTTCAAGAATTAGCCTCAGAAACAGTGGTTCTGAACATGCTGCCAATAGCTCGACTGGGAAACATCCAGAGAAGTCCAAGATAGTGTATTTTAGACTGGCTGCCACGAGCTGAAACGAATGCAGCCAAGAGCGAGCGTCTGTCACTTATGGTTCAAGAGTTATTCACAGAAACATGGTTCTGAACTTTGCTGCCAGCCGCGAAAGCGAAAATAACCAAGATCGAGCGTCTAGGATTTACTTGTCAATAGCTCGCCTGGGAAACATCCAGAGAAGTCAAAGACAGTGCTTCTATACTAATTGCCAGGCGCTGAGACGAATGCCGCCAAGATCGAGCGTCTATGACTTACGGTTCAAGAATTAGCCTCAGAAACAGTGGGAAACAGTGCTTCTATACTAATTGCCAGGCGCTGAGACGAATGCCGCCAAGATCGAGCGTCTATGACTTACGGTTCAAGAATTAGCCTCAGAAACAGTGGTTCTGAACATGCTGCCAATAGCTCGCCTGGGAAACATCCAGAGAAGTCCAAGATAGTGATTTTTTAGACTGGCTGCCACGAGCTGAAACGCATGCAGCCAAGAGCGAGCGTCTGTGACTTACGGTTCAAGAGTTATTCACAGAAACATGGTTCTGAACTTTGCTGCCAGCCGCGAAAGCAAAAGTAACCAAGATCGAGCGTCTAGGATTTACTTGTGAATAGCTCGCCTGGGAAACTTTCAGATAAGTCAAAGACAGTGCTTCTATACTAATTGCCAGGCGCTGAGACGAATGCCGCCAAGATCAAGCGTCTAAGACTTACGGTTCAAGAATTAGCCTCAGAAACAGTGGGAAACAGTGCTTCTATACTAATTGCCAGGCGCTGAGACGAATGCCGCCAAGATCGAGCGTCTATGACTTACGGTTCAAGAATTAGCCTCAGAAACAGTGGTTCTGAACATGCTGCCAATAGCTCGCCTGGGAAACATCCAGAGAAGTCCAAGATAGTGTTTTTTTTTAGACTGGCTGCCACGAGCTGAAACGAATGCAGCCAAGAGCGAGCGTCTGTGACTTACGGTTCAAAAGTTATTCACATAAACATGGTTCTGAACTTTGCTGCCAGCCGCGAAAGCCAAAGCAACCAAGATCGAGCGTCTAGGATTTACTTGTGAATAGCTCGCCTGGAAAACTTCCAGAGAAGTCAAAGACAGTGCAGCTATACTAATTGCCAGGCGCTGAGACGAATGCCGCCAAGATCAAGCGTCTAAGACTTACGGTTCAAGAATTAGCCTCAGAAACAGTGGGAAACAGTGCTTCTATACTAATTGCCAGGCGCTGAGACGAATGCCGCCAAGATCGAGCGTCTATGACTTACGGTTCAAGAATTAGCCTCAGAAACAGTGGTTCTGAACATGCTGCCAATAGCTCGACTGGGAAACATCCAGAGAAGTCCAAGATAGTGTTTTTTAGACTGGCTGCCACGAGCTGAAACGAATGCAGCCAAGAGCGAGCGTCTGTCACTTACGGTTCAAGAGTTATTCACAGAAACATGGTTCTGAACTTTGCTGCCAGCCGCGAAAGCGAAAATAACCAAGATCGAGCGTCTAGGATTTACTTGTCAATAGCTCGCCTGGGAAACATCCAGAGAAGTCAAAGACAATGCTTCTATACTAATTGCCAGGCGCTGAGACGAATGCCGCCAAGATCGAGCGTCTATGACTTACGGTTCAAGAATTAGCCTCAGAAACAGTGGGAAACAGTGCTTCTATACTAATTGCCAGGCGCTGAGACGAATGCCGCCAAGATCGAGCGTCTATGACTTACGGTTCAAGAATTAGCCTCAGAAACAGTGGTTCTGAACATGCTGCCAATAGCTCGCCTGGGAAACATCCAGAGAAGTCCAAGATAGTGATTTTTTAGACTGGCTGCCACGAGCTGAAACGCATGCAGCCAAGAGCGAGCGTCTGTGACTTACGGTTCAAGAGTTATTCACAGAAACATGGTTCTGAACTTTGCTGCCAGCCGCGAAAGCGAAAGTAACCAAGATCGAGCGTCTAGGATTTACTTGTGAATAGCTCGCCTGGGAAACTTTCAGATAAGTCAAAGACAGTGCTTCTATGCTAATTGCCAGGCGCTGAGACGAATGCCGCCAAGATCAAGCGTCTAAGACTTACGGTTCAAGAATTAGCCTCAGAAACAGTGGGAAACAGTGCTTCTATACTAATTGCCAGGCGCTGAGACGAATGCCGCCAAGATCGAGCGTCTATGACTTACGGTTCAAGAATTAGCCTCAGAAACAGTGGTTTTGAACCGGCTGCCAATAGCTCGCCTGGGAAACATCCAGAGAAGTCCAAGATAGTGTTTTTTTAGACTGGCTGCCACGAGCTGAAACGAATGCAGCCAAGAGCGAGCGTCTGTGACTTACGGTTCAAGAGTTATTCACAGAAACATGGTTCTGAACTTTGCTGCCAGCCGCGAAAGCGAAAGTAACCAAGATCGAGCGTCTAGGATTTACTTGTCAATAGCTCGCATGGGAAACATCCAGAGAAGTCAAAGACAGTGCTTCTATACTAATTGCCAGGCGCTGAGACGAATACCGCCAAGATCGAGCGTCTATGACTTACGGTTCAAGAATTAGCCTCAGAAACAGTGGGAAACAGTGCTTCTATACTAATTGCCAGGCGCTGAGACGAATGCCGCCAAGATCGAGCGTCTATGACTTACGGTTCAAGAATTAGCCTCAGAAACAGTGGTTCTGAACATGCTGCCAATAGCTCGCCTGGGAAACATCCAGAGAAGTCCAAGATAGTGATTTTTTAGACTGGCTGCCACGAGCTGAAACGCATGCAGCCAAGAGCGAGCGTCTGTGACTTACGGTTCAAGAGTTATTCACAGAAACATGGTTCTGAACTTTGCTGCCAGCCGCGAAAGCGAAAGTAACCAAGATCGAGCGTCTAGGATTTACTTGTGAATAGCTCGCCTTGGAAACTTTCAGATAAGTCAAAGACAGTGCTTCTATGCTAATTGCCAGGCGCTGAGACGAATGCCGCCAAGATCAAGCGTCTAAGACTTACGGTTCAAGAATTAGCCTCAGAAACAGTGGGAAACAGTGCTTCTATACTAATTGCCAGGCGCTGAGACGAATGCCGCCAAGATCGAGCGTCTATGACTTACGGTTCAAGAATTAGCCTCAGAAACAGTGGTTTTGAACCGGCTGCCAATAGCTCGCCTGGGAAACATCCAGAGAAGTCCAAGATAGTGTTTTTTTAGACTGGCTGCCACGAGCTGAAACGAATGCAGCCAAGAGCGAGCGTCTGTGACTTACGGTTCAAGAGTTATTCACAGAAACATGGTTCTGAACTTTGCTGCCAGCCGCGAAAGCGAAAGTAACCAAGATCGAGCGTCTAGGATTTACTTGTCAATAGCTCGCATGGGAAACATCCAGAGAAGTCAAAGACAGTGCTTCTATACTAATTGCCAGGCGCTGAGACGAATACCGCCAAGATCGAGCGTCTATGACTTACGGTTCAAGAATTAGCCTCAGAAACAGTGGGAAACAGTGCTTCTATACTAATTGCCAGGCGCTGAGACGAATGCCGCCAAGATCGAGCGTCTATGACTTACGGTTCAAGAATTAGCCTCAGAAACAGTGGTTCTGAACATGCTGCCAATAGCTCGCCTGGGAAACATCCAGAGAAGTCCAAGATAGTGTTTTTTTTAGACTGGCTGCCACGAGCTGAAACGAATGCAGCCAAGAGCGAGCGTCTGTGACTTACGGTTCAAGAGTTATTCACAGAAACATGGTTCTGAACTTTGCTGCCAGCCGCGAAAGCGAAAGTAACCAAGATCGAGCGTCTAGGATTTACTTGTGAATAGCTCGCCTGGGAAACTTTCAGATAAGTCAAAGACAGTGCTTCTATACTAATTGCCAGGCGCTGAGACGAATGCCGCCAAGATCAAGCGTCTAAGACTTACGGTTCAAGAATTAGCCTCAGAAACAGTGGGAAACAGTGCTTCTATACTAATTGCCAGGCGCTGAGACGAATGCCGCCAAGATCGAGCGTCTATGACTTACGGTTCAAGAATTAGCCTCAGAAACAGTGGTTCTGAACATGCTGCCAATAGCTCGCCTGGGAAACATCCAGAGAAGTCCAAGATAGTGTTTTTTTAGACTGGCTGCCACGAGCTGAAACGAATGCAGCCAAGAGCGAGCGTCTGTGACTTACGGTTCAAGAGTTATTCACAGAAACATGGTTCTGAACTTTGCTGCCAGCCGCGAAAGCGAAAGTAACCAAGATCGAGCGTCTAGGATTTACTTGTGAATAGCTCGCCTGGGAAACTTTCAGATAAGTCAAAGACAGTGCTTCTATACTAATTGCCAGGCGCTGAGACGAATGCCGCCAAGATCAAGCGTCTAAGACTTACGGTTCAATAATTAGCCTCAGAAACAGTGGGAAACAGTGCTTCTATACTAATTGCCAGGCGCTGAGACGAATGCCGCCAAGATCGAGCGTCTATGACTTACGGTTCAAGAATTAGCCTCAGAAACAGTGGTTCTGAACATGCTGCCAATAGCTCGCCTGGGAAACATCCAGAGAAGTCCAAGATAGTGTTTTTTTAGACTGGCTGCCACGGGCTGAAACGAATGCAGCCAAGAGCGAGCGTCTGTGACTTACGGTTCAAGAGTTATTCACAGAAACATGGTTCTGAACTTTGCTGCCAGCCGCGAAAGCGAAAGTAACCAAGATCGAGCGTCTAGGATTTACTTGTGAATAGCTCGCCTGGGAAACTTTCAGATAAGTCAAAGACAGTGCTTCTATACTAATTGCCAGGCGCTGAGACGAATGCCGCCAAGATCAAGCGTCTAAGACTTACGGTTCAATAATTAGCCTCAGAAACAGTAAGAAACAGTGCTTCTATACTAATTGCCAGGCGCTGAGACGAATGCCGCCAAGATCGAGCGTCTATGACTTACGGTTCAAGAATTAGCCTCAGAAACAGTGGTTCTGAACATGCTGCCAATAGCTCGCCTGGGAAACATCCAGAGAAGTCCAAGATAGTGTTTTTTAGACTGGCTGCCACGAGCTGAAACGAATGCAGCCAAGAGCGAGCGTCTGTCACTTACGGTTCAAGAGTTATTCACAGAAACATGGTTCTGAACTTTGCTGCCAGCCGCGAAAGCGAAAATAACTAAGATCGAGCGTCTAGGATTTACTTGTCAATAGCTCGCCTGGGAAACATCCAGTGAAGTCAAAGACAGTGCTTCTATACTAATTGCCAGGCGCTGAGACGAATGCCGCCAAGATCTAGCGTCTATGACTTACGGTTCAAGAATTAGCATCAGAAACAGTGGGAAACAGTGCTTCTATACTAATTTCCTGGTGCTGAGACGAATGCCGCCAAGATCGAGCGTCTATGACTTACGGTTCAAGAATTAGCCTCAGAAACAGTGGTTCTAAACATGTTGCCAATAGCTCGCCTGGGAAACATCCAGAGAAGTCCAAGATAGTGTTTTTTAGACTGACTGCCACGAGCTGAAACGAATGCAGCCAAGAGCGAGCGTCTGTCACTTACGGTTCAAGAGTTATTCACAGAAACATGGTTCTGAACTTTGTTGCCAGCCGCGAAAGCGAAAATAACTAAGATCGAGCGTCTAGGATTTACTTGTCAATAGCTCGCCTGGGAAACATCCAGTGAAGTCAAAGACAGTGCTTCTATACTAATTGCCAGGCGCTGAGACGAATGCCGCCAAGATCGAGCGTCTATGACTTACGGTTCAAGAATTAGCCTCAGAAACAGTGGTTCTGAACATGCTGCCAATAGCTCGCCTGGGAAACATCCAGAGAAGTCCAAGATAGTGTTTTTTAGACTGGCTGCCACGAGCTGAAACGAATGCAGCCAAGAGCGAGCGTCTGTCACTTACGGTTCAAGAGTTATTCACAGAAACATGGTTCTGAACTTTGCTGCCAGCCGCGAAAGCGAAAATAACTAAGATCGAGCGTCTAGGATTTACTTGTCAATAGCTCGCCTGGGAAACATCCAGTGAAGTCAAAGACAGTGCTTCTACATTAATTGCCAGGCGCTGAGACGAATGCCGCCAAGATCTAGCGTCTATGACTTACGGTTCAAGAATTAGCATCAGAAACAGTGGGAAACAGTGCTTCTATACTAATTTCCTGGTGCTGAGACGAATGCCGCCAAGATCGAGCGTCTATGACTTACGGTTCAAGAATTAGCCTCAGAAACAGTGATTCTAAACATGCTGCCAATAGCTCGCCTGGGAAACACCCAGAGAAGTCCAAGATAGTGTTTTTTAGACTGACTGCCACGAGCTGAAACGAATGCAGCCAAGAGCGAGCGTCTGTCACTTACGGTTCAAGAGTTATTCACAGAAACATGGTTCTGAACTTTGCTGCCAGCCGCGAAAGCGAAAATAACTAAGATCGAGCGTCTAGGATTTACTTGTCAATAGCTCGCCTGGGAAACATCCAGTGAAGTCAAAGACAGTGCTTCTATACTAATTGCCAGGCGCTGAGACGAATGCCGCCAAGATCGAGCGTCTATGACTTACGGTTCAAGAATTAGCCTCAGAAACAGTGGGAAACAGTGCTTCTATACTAATTTCCTGGTGCTGAGACGAATGCCGCCAAGATCGAGCGTCTATGACTTACGGTTCACGAATTAGCCTCAGAAACAGTGGTTCTAAACATGCTGCCAATAGCTCGCCTGGGAAACATCCAGAGAAGTCCAAGATAGTGTTTTTTAGACTGACTGCCACGAGCTGAAACGAATGCAGCCAAGAGCGAGCGTCTGTGACTTACGGTTCAAGAGTTATTCACAGAAACATGGTTCTGAACTTTGCTGCCAGCCGCGAAAGCGAAAGTAACCAAGATCGAGCGTCTAGGATTTACTTGTGAATAGCTCGCCTGTGAAACTTTCAGATAAGTCAAAGACAGTGCTTCTATACTAATTGCCAGGCGCTGAGACGAATGCCGCCAAGATCAAGCGTCTAAGACTTACGGTTCAAGAATTAGACTCAGAAACAGTGGGAAACAGTGCTTCTATACTAATTGCCAGGCGCTGAGACGAATGCCGCCAAGATCGAGCGTCTATGACTTACGGTTCAAGAATTAGCCTCAGAAACAGTGGTTCTGAACATGCTGCCAATAGCTCGCCTGGGAAACATCCAGAGAAGTCCAAGATAGTGTTTTTTTAGACTGGCTGCCACGAGCTGAAACGAATGCAGCCAAGAGCGAGCGTCTGTGACTTACGGTTCAAGAGTTATTCACAGAAACATGGTTCTGAACTTTGCTGCCAGCCGCGAAAGCGAAAGTAACCAAGATCGAGCGTCTAGGATTTACTTGTGAATAGCTCGCCTGGGAAACTTTCAGATAAGTCAAAGACAGTGCTTCTATACTAATTGCCAGGCGCTGAGACGAATGCCGCCAAGATCAAGCGTCTAAGACTTACGGTTCAAGAATTAGCCTCAGAAACAGTGGGAAACAGTGCTTCTATACTAATTGCCAGGCGCTGAGACGAATGCCGCCAAGATCGAGCGTCTATGACTTACGGTTCAAGAATTAGCCTCAGAAACAGTGGTTTTGAACATGCTGCCAATAGCTCGCCTGGGAAACATCCAGAGAAGTCCAAGATTATGTTTTTTTAGACTGGCTGCCACGAGCTGAAACGAATGCAGCCAAGAGCGAGCGTCTGTGACTTACGGTTCAAGAGTTATTCACAGAAACATGGTTCTGAACTTTGCTGCCAGCCGCGAAAGCGAAAGTAACCAAGATCGAGCGTCTAGGATTTACTTGTGAATAGCTCGCCTGGGAAACATCCAGAGAAGTCAAAGACAGTGCTTCTATACTAATTGCCAGGCGCTGAGACGAATGCCGCCAGGATCAAGCGTCTAAGACTTACGGTTCAAGAATTAGCCTCAGAAACAGTGGGAAACAGTGCTTCTATACTAATTGCCAGGCGCTGAGACGAATGCCGCCAAGATCGAGCGTCTATGACTTACGGTTCAAGAATTAGCCTCAGAAACAGTGGTTCTGAACATGCTGCCAATAGCTCGCCTGGGAAACATCCAGAGAAGTCCAAGATAGTGTTTTCTTAGACTGGCTGCCACGAGCTGAAACGAATGCAGCCAAGAGCGAGCGTCTGTGACTTACGGTTCAAGAGTTATTCACAGAAACATGGTTCTGAACTTTGCTGCCAGCCGCGAAAGCGAAAGTAACCAAGATCGAGCGTCTAGGATTTACTTGTGAATAGCTCGCCTGGGAAACTTTCAGATAAGTCAAAGACAGTGCTTCTATACTAATTGCCAGGCGCTGAGACGAATGCCGCCAAGATCAAGCGTCTAAGACTTACGGTTCAAGAATTAGCCTCAGAAACAGTGGGAAACAGTGCTTCTATACTAATTGCCAGGCGCTGAGACGAATGCCGCCAAGATCGAGCGTCTATGACTTACGGTTCAAGAATTAGCCTCAGAAACAGTGGTTTTGAACATGCTGCCAATAGCTCGCCTGGGAAACATCCAGAGAAGTCCAAGATTATGTTTTTTTAGACTGGCTGCCACGAGCTGAAACGAATGCAGCCAAGAGCGAGCGTCTGTGACTTACGGTTCAAGAGTTATTCACAGAAACATGGTTCTGAACTTTGCTGCCAGCCGCGAAAGCGAAAGTAACCAAGATCGAGCGTCTAGGATTTACTTGTGAATAGCTCGCCTGGGAAACTTTCAGATAAGTCAAAGACAGTGCTTCTACACTAATTGCCAGGCGCTGAGACGAATGCCGCCAAGATCAAGCGTCTAAGACTTACGGTTCAAGAATTAGCCTCAGAAACAGTGGGAAACAGTGCTTCTATACTAATTGCCAGGCGCTGAGACGAATGCCGCCAAGATCGAGCGTCTATGACTTACGGTTCAAGAATTAGCATCAGAAACAGTGGGAAACAGTGCTTCTATACTAATTTCCTGGTGCTGAGACGAATGCCGCCAAGATCGAGCGTCTATGACTTACGGTTCAAGAATTAGCCTCAGAAACAGTGATTCTAAACATGCTGCCAATAGCTCGCCTGGGAAACACCCAGAGAAGTCCAAGATAGTGTTTTTTAGACTGACTGCCACGAGCTGAAACGAATGCAGCCAAGAGCGAGCGTCTGTCACTTACGGTTCAAGAGTTATTCACAGAAACATGGTTCTGAACTTTGCTGCCAGCCGCGAAAGCGAAAATAACTAAGATCGAGCGTCTAGGATTTACTTGTCAATAGCTCGCCTGGGAAACATCCAGTGAAGTCAAAGACAGTGCTTCTATACTAATTTCCTGGTGCTGAGACGAATGCCGCCAAGATCTAGCGTCTATGACTTACGGTTCAAGAATTAGCATCAGAAACAGTGGGAAACAGTGCTTCTATACTAATTTCCTGGTGCTGAGACGAATGCCGCCAAGATCGAGCGTCTATGACTTACGGTTCAAGAATTAGCCTCAGAAACAGTGATTCTAAACATGCTGCCAATAGCTCGCCTGGGAAACACCCAGAGAAGTCCAAGATAGTGTTTTTTAGACTGACTGCCACGAGCTGAAACGAATGCAGCCAAGAGCGAGCGTCTGTCACTTACGGTTCAAGAGTTATTCACAGAAACATGGTTCTGAACTTTGCTGCCAGCCGCGAAAGCGAAAATAACTAAGATCGAGCGTCTAGGATTTACTTGTCAATAGCTCGCCTGGGAAACATCCAGTGAAGTCAAAGACAGTGCTTCTATACTAATTGCCAGGCGCTGAGACGAATGCCGCCAAGATCGAGCGTCTATGACTTACGGTTCAAGAATTAGCCTCAGAAACAGTGGGAAACAGTGCTTCTATACTAATTTCCTGGTGCTGAGACGAATGCCGCCAAGATCGAGCGTCTATGACTTACGGTTCACGAATTAGCCTCAGAAACAGTGGTTCTAAACATGCTGCCAATAGCTCGCCTGGGAAACATCCAGAGAAGTCCAAGATAGTGTTTTTTAGACTGACTGCCACGAGCTGAAACGAATGCAGCCAAGAGCGAGCGTCTGTGACTTACGGTTCAAGAGTTATTCACAGAAACATGGTTCTGAACTTTGCTGCCAGCCGCGAAAGCGAAAGTAACCAAGATCGAGCGTCTAGGATTTACTTGTGAATAGCTCGCCTGTGAAACTTTCAGATAAGTCAAAGACAGTGCTTCTATACTAATTGCCAGGCGCTGAGACGAATGCCGCCAAGATCAAGCGTCTAAGACTTACGGTTCAAGAATTAGACTCAGAAACAGTGGGAAACAGTGCTTCTATACTAATTGCCAGGCGCTGAGACGAATGCCGCCAAGATCGAGCGTCTATGACTTACGGTTCAAGAATTAGCCTCAGAAACAGTGGTTCTGAACATGCTGCCAATAGCTCGCCTGGGAAACATCCAGAGAAGTCCAAGATAGTGTTTTTTTAGACTGGCTGCCACGAGCTGAAACGAATGCAGCCAAGAGCGAGCGTCTGTGACTTACGGTTCAAGAGTTATTCACAGAAACATGGTTCTGAACTTTGCTGCCAGCCGCGAAAGCGAAAGTAACCAAGATCGAGCGTCTAGGATTTACTTGTGAATAGCTCGCCTGGGAAACTTTCAGATAAGTCAAAGACAGTGCTTCTATACTAATTGCCAGGCGCTGAGACGAATGCCGCCAAGATCAAGCGTCTAAGACTTACGGTTCAAGAATTAGCCTCAGAAACAGTGGGAAACAGTGCTTCTATACTAATTGCCAGGCGCTGAGACGAATGCCGCCAAGATCGAGCGTCTATGACTTACGGTTCAAGAATTAGCCTCAGAAACAGTGGTTCTGAACATGCTGCCAATAGCTCGCCTGGGAAACATCCAGAGAAGTCCAAGATAGTGTTTTCTTAGACTGGCTGCCACGAGCTGAAACGAATGCAGCCAAGAGCGAGCGTCTGTGACTTACGGTTCAAGAGTTATTCACAGAAACATGGTTCTGAACTTTGCTGCCAGCCGCGAAAGCGAAAGTAACCAAGATCGAGCGTCTAGGATTTACTTGTGAATAGCTCGCCTGGGAAACTTTCAGATAAGTCAAAGACAGTGCTTCTATACTAATTGCCAGGCGCTGAGACGAATGCCGCCAAGATCAAGCGTCTAAGACTTACGGTTCAAGAATTAGCCTCAGAAACAGTGGGAAACAGTGCTTCTATACTAATTGCCAGGCGCTGAGACGAATGCCGCCAAGATCGAGCGTCTATGACTTACGGTTCAAGAATTAGCCTCAGAAACAGTGGTTTTGAACATGCTGCCAATAGCTCGCCTGGGAAACATCCAGAGAAGTCCAAGATTATGTTTTTTTAGACTGGCTGCCACGAGCTGAAACGAATGCAGCCAAGAGCGAGCGTCTGTGACTTACGGTTCAAGAGTTATTCACAGAAACATGGTTCTGAACTTTGCTGCCAGCCGCGAAAGCGAAAGTAACCAAGATCGAGCGTCTAGGATTTACTTGTGAATAGCTCGCCTGGGAAACTTTCAGATAAGTCAAAGACAGTGCTTCTATACTAATTGCCAGGCGCTGAGACGAATGCCGCCAAGATCAAGCGTCTAAGACTTACGGTTCAAGAATTAGCCTCAGAAACAGTGGGAAACAGTGCTTCTATACTAATTGCCAGGCGCTGAGACGAATGCCGCCAAGATCGAGCGTCTATGACTTACGGTTCAAGAATTAGCCTCAGAAACAGTGGTTTTGAACATGCTGCCAATAGCTCGCCTGGGAAACATCCAGAGAAGTCCAAGATTATGTTTTTTTAGACTGGCTGCCACGAGCTGAAACGAATGCAGCCAAGAGCGAGCGTCTGTGACTTACGGTTCAAGAGTTATTCACAGAAACATGGTTCTGAACTTTGCTGCCAGCCGCGAAAGCGAAAGTAACCAAGATCGAGCGTCTAGGATTTACTTGTGAATAGCTCGCCTGGGAAACTTTCAGATAAGTCAAAGACAGTGCTTCTACACTAATTGCCAGGCGCTGAGACGAATGCCGCCAAGATCAAGCGTCTAAGACTTACGGTTCAAGAATTAGCCTCAGAAACAGTGGGAAACAGTGCTTCTATACTAATTGCCAGGCGCTGAGACGAATGCCGCCAAGATCGAGCGTCTATGACTTACGGTTCAAGAATTAGCCTCAGAAACAGTGGTTCTGAACATGCTGCCAATAGCTCGCCTGGGAAACATCCAGAGAAGTCCAAGATAGTGTTTTTTTAGACTGGCTGCCACGAGCTGAAACGAATGCAGCCAAGAGCGAGCGTCTGTGACTTACGGTTCAAGAGTTATTCACAGAAACATGGTTCTGAACTTTGCTGCCAGCCGCGAAAGCGAAAGTAACCAAGATCGAGCGTCTAGGATTTACTTGTGAATAGCTCGCCTGGGAAACTTTCAGATAAGTCAAAGACAGTGCTTCTATACTAATTGCCAGGCGCTGAGACGAATGCCGCCAAGATCAAGCGTCTAAGACTTACGGTTCAAGAATTAGCCTCAGAAACAGTGGGAAACAGTGCTTCTATACTAATTGCCAGGCGCTGAGACGAATGCCGCCAAGATCGAGCGTCTATGACTTACGGTTCAAGAATTAGCCTCAGAAACAGTGGTTTTGAACATGCTGCCAATAGCTCGCCTGGGAAACATCCAGAGAAGTCCAAGATTATGTTTTTTTAGACTGGCTGCCACGAGCTGAAACGAATGCAGCCAAGAGCGAGCGTCTGTGACTTACGGTTCAAGAGTTATTCACAGAAACATGGTTCTGAACTTTGCTGCCAGCCGCGAAAGCGAAAGTAACCAAGATCGAGCGTCTAGGATTTACTTGTGAATAGCTCGCCTGGGAAACATCCAGAGAAGTCAAAGACAGTGCTTCTATACTAATTGCCAGGCGCTGAGACGAATGCCGCCAGGATCAAGCGTCTAAGACTTACGGTTCAAGAATTAGCCTCAGAAACAGTGGGAAACAGTGCTTCTATACTAATTGCCAGGCGCTGAGACGAATGCCGCCAAGATCGAGCGTCTATGACTTACGGTTCAAGAATTAGCCTCAGAAACAGTGGTTCAAAACATGCTGCCAATAGCTCGCCTGGGAAACATCCAGAGAAGTCCAAGATAGTGTTTTTTTTAGACTGGCTGCCACGAGCTGAAACGAATGCAGCCAAGAGCGAGCGTCTGTGACTTACGGTTCAAAAGTTATTCACATAAACATGGTTCTGAACTTTGCTGCCAGCCGCGAAAGCCATAGCAACCAAGATCGAGCGTCTAGGATTTACTTGTGAATAGCTCGCCTGGGAAACATCCAGAGAAGTCAAAGACAGTGCTTCTATACTAATTGCCAGGCGCTGAGACGAATGCCGCCAGGATCAAGCGTCTAAGACTTACGGTTCAAGAATTAGCCTCAGAAACAGTGGGAAACAGTGCTTCTATACTAATTGCCAGGCGCTGAGACGAATGCCGCCAAGATCGAGCGTCTATGACTTACGGTTCAAGAATTAGCCTCAGAAACAGTGGTTCTGAACATGCTGCCAATAGCTCGCCTGGGAAACATCCAGAGAAGTCCAAGATAGTGTTTTTTTTAGACTGGCTGCCACGAGCTGAAACGAATGCAGCCAAGAGCGAGCGTCTGTGACTTACGGTTCAAAAGTTATTCACATAAACATGGTTCTGAACTTTGCTGCCAGCCGCGAAAGCCATAGCAACCAAGATCGAGCGTCTAGGATTTACTTGTGAATAGCTCGCCTGGGAAACTTTCAGATAAGTCAAAGACAGTGCTTCTATACTAATTGCCAGGCGCTGAGACGAATGCCGCCAAGATCAAGCGTCTAAGACTTACGGTTCAAGAATTAGCCTCAGAAACAGTGGGAAACAGTGCTTCTATACTAATTGCCAGGCGCTGAGACGAATGCCGCCAAGATCGAGCGTCTATGACTTACGGTTCAAGAATTAGCCTCAGAAACAGTGGTTCTGAACATGCTGCCAATAGCTCGCCTGGGAAACATCCAGAGAAGTCCAAGATAGTGTTTTTTTAGACTGGCTGCCACGAGCTGAAACGAATGCAACCAAGAGCGAGCGTCTGTGACTTACGATTCAAGAGTTATTCACAGAAACATGGTTCTGAACTTTGCTGCCAGCCGCGAAAGCGAAAGTAACCAAGATCGAGCGTCTAGGATTTACTTGTGAATAGCTCGCCTGGGAAACATCCAGAGAAGTCAAAGACAGTGCTTCTATACTAATTGCCAGGCGCTGAGACGAATGCCGCCAAGATCAAGCGTCTAAGACTTACGGTTCAAGAATTAGCCTCAGAAACAGTGGGAAACAGTGCTTCTATACTAATTGCCAGGCGCTGAGACGAATGCCGCCAAGATCGAGCGTCTATGACTTACGGTTCAAGAATTAGCCTCAGAAACAGTGGTTCTGAACATGCTGCCAATAGCTCGCCTGGGAAACATCCAGAGAAGTCCAAGATAGTGTTTTTTAGACTGACTGCCACGAGCTGAAACGAATGCAGCCAAGAGCGAGCGTCTGTCACTTACGGTTCAAGAGTTATTCACAGAAACATGGTTCTGAACTTTGCTGCCAGCCGCGAAAGCGAAAATGACTAAGATCGAGCGTCTAGGATTTACTTGTCAATAGCTCGCCTGGGAAACATCCAGTGAAGTCAAAGACAGTGCTTCTATACTAATTGCCAGGCGCTGAGACGAATGCCGCCAAGATCGAGCGTCTATGACTTACGGTTCAAGAATTAGCCTCAGAAACAGTGGGAAACAGTGCTTCTATACTAATTTCCTGGTGCTGAGACGAATGCCGCCAAGATCGAGCGTCTATGACTTACGGTTCACGAATTAGCCTCAGAAACAGTGGTTCTAAACATGCTCCCAATAGCTCGCCTGGGAAACATCCAGAGAAGTCCAAGATAGTGTTTTTTAGACTGACTGCCACGAGCTGAAACGAATGCAGCCAAGAGCGAGCGTCTGTCACTTACGGTTCAAGAGTTATTCACAGAAACATGGTTCTGAACTTTGCTGCCAGCCGCGAAAGCGAAAATAACCAAGATCGAGCGTCTAGGATTTACTTGTCAATAGCTCGCCTGGGAAACATCCAGAGAAGTCAAAGATAGTGCTTCCATACTAATTGCCAGGCGCTGAGACGAATGCCGCCAAGATCAAGCGTCTAAGACTTACGGTTCAAGAATTAGCCTCAGAAACAGTGGGAAACAGTGCTTCTATACTAATTGCCAGGCGCTGAGACGAATGCCGCCAAGATCGAGCGTCTATGACTTACGGTTCAAGAATTAGCCTCAGAAACAGTGGTTTTGAACATGCTGCCAATAGCTCGCCGGGGAAACATCCAGAGGAGTCCAAGATAGTGTTTTTTAGACTGGCTGCCACGAGCTGAAACGAATGCAGCCAAGAGCGAGCGTCTGTGACTTACGGTTCAAAAGTTATTCACATAAACATGGTTCTGAACTTTGCTGCCAGCCGCGAAAGCGAAAGCAACCAAGATCGAGCGTCTAGGATTTACTTGTGAATAGCTCGCCTGGAAAACATCCAGAGAAGTCAAAGACAGTGCAGCTATACTAATTGCCAGGCGCTGAGACGAATGCCGCCAAGATCAAGCGTCTAAGACTTACGGTTCAAGAATTAGCCTCAGAAACAGTGGGAAACATAGTTACATAGTTACATAGTTAGTACGGCTGAAAAAAGACACATGTCCATCAAGTTCAACCAAGGGAAGGGAAAAGGGAAGGAAAAATTTCTACACATAGGAGCTAATATTTTTTTGTTCTAGGAAATTATCTAACCCTTTTTTAAAGCCATCTACTGTCCCTGCTGTGACCAACTCCTGCGGTAGGCTATTCCATAAATTCACAGTTCTCACTGTAAAGAAGCCTTGTCGCCTCTGCAGCTTGAACCTTTTTTTCTCCAGACGGAGGGAGTGCCCCCTTGTTTTTTGAGGGGGTTTTACAAGGAACAGGATTTCACCATATTTTTTGTATGTGCCATTAATATATTTATATAAGTTAATCATGTCCCCCCTTAGTCTTCTTTTTTCAAGGCTAAATAGGTTTAATTCTTTCAATCTTTCCTCATAACTTAAATTCTCCATGCCCCTTATTAGCTTCGTTGCTCTTCTTTGTATTTTTTCCAACTCCAGGGCATCCTTTCTATGAACTGGAGCCCAGAACTGAACTGCATATTCTAGATGAGGCCTCACTAATGCTTTGTAAAGTGACATTATTACATCCCTGTCCCGCGAGTCCATGCCTCTTTTAATACACGACAATATCCTGCTGGCCTTTGAAGCAGCTGATTGACACTGCATGCTGTTATTGAGTTTATGATTTACAAGTACACCCAGATCCTTCTCAACAAGTGAATCCGCCAGTGTAGCGCCCCCTAGGACATATGATGCATGCAGGTTGTTGGTACCAAGATGCATAACTTTACATTTATCTACATTAAACTTCATTTGCCAAGTGGACGCCCAAACACTTAGTTTGTTTAAATCTGCCTGTAATTCATGAACATCTTCCATAGTCTGAACTATATTACATAGCTTGGTGTCATCTGCAAAAATAGAAATAGTGCTATTAATCCCTTCCTCTATATCATTAATAAATAAGTTGAATAATAGTGGTCCCAGCACTGAACCCTGGGGTACACCACTTATAACCGGGGACCATTCAGAGAAGGAATCATTGACCACAACCCTCTGGATACGGTCCTTGAGCCAATTCTCAATCCAATTACAAACTATATTTTCTAAACCTATAGTCCTTAATTTACCCATTAGGCGTCTATGGGGGACAGTGTCAAATGCCTTTGCAAAGTCTAAAAACACTAAATCCACAGCGGCCCCTCTGTCTAGACTTCTGCTCACCTCTTCATAAAAACAGATTAGGTTAGTTTGACAACTTCTGTCCTTAGTAAAACCGTGCTGGCTGTCACTTATAATGCTATTTATTGTCACATAATCCTGTATATAGTCCCTCAATAGCCCCTCAAACATTTTCCCCACGATGGATGTTAAGCTTACTGGTCTATAATTACCCGGGGAAGACCTAGAGCCCTTTTTGAAAATAGGCACCACATTTGCCCTGCGCCAGTCCCTTGGCACTATACCAGTCACTAGAGATTCTCTGAATATTATGAAAAGGGGGACAGAAATAACTGAACTAAGCTCTTTAAGAATTCTAGGGTGTAACCCATCTGGTCCCGGAGCCTTGTGCACATTTATTTTATTTAATTTAGCTTGGACCATCTCTACATTCATCCAATTCAGTATATCAACTGATATATTAACAGCACTGGCACCGGCTACATCAGCTGCTCTTTCTTCTGTTGTATATACAGAGCTAAAGAACCCATTTAGTAACTCTGCCTTCTCTTGATCCCCTGTGATCAACTCCCCATTACCATTATCTAGGGGTCCTACATGTTCAGACCTTGGCTTTTTTGCATTTATATGCTTGAAGAATTTTTTAGGATTTGTTTTACTATCCTTGGCCACCTGCCTTTCATTTTGTATTTTTGCTAATTTTATTACATTTTTACAGATTTTATTAAGCTCTTTATATTTTACAAAGGCTACAGCTGTACCCTCAGATTTGTATTTTTTAAATGCCCTTTTTTTGTCATGTATTGCCCCTTTCACAGAAGGTGTAAGCCATGTGGGGTTTAATTTGAGTCGTTTATACTTATTACCTGTAGGAATAAATTTTGCACTATAATAACTCAAAGTAGATTTGAAAATCTCCCATTTATCATTTGTTCCATTATTTGACATTAGTTCTTCCCAGTCTATATCCTGAATTGCAGCCCTCATCCTGGGGAAATTGGCTTTCTTAAAATTAAATGTTTTTGCCCTCCCAGCCTGCGTTTGTTTTTTACAGTATAGGTAAAATGTAACTATATTATGATCACTGTTACCGAGGTTTTCACGAACATTGACATTCCCAACAAGATCTGCATTATTAGAAATGACCAGATCCAACAGAGCTTCACCTCTAGTCGGGTCTTCCACAAACTGGCCCATAAAATTTTCCTGCAACAGGTTGAGGAAATGTCTCCCCTTTGCAGTTGAAGCCGAACCATGACACCAATTAATATCCCGGAAATTAAAATCTCCCATTATCACTACAGTACCCGCCTGTGCAGCCCGCTCCATCTGTTTATATATCTGAACTTCCATCTCCTCAGTTATATTGGGGGGTCTATAGATTACACCAAAAGTAATTTTTTCAGTGTTTACCTCCCTTTCTAGTTCCACCCACAAGGTTTCAACCTCCTCACAGTCTTCACCCACTATTGTCTCTTTCACACTCGCCTTCATATCACTTCTCACATACAGACATACACCACCACCTTTCCTATTTGTCCTGTCTTTACGAAAAAGTGTAAAACCCTGTAGATTTACAGCCCAGTCATGTGAAGAGTCCAGCCATGTTTCAGCAACACCAACTATATCTATATTTTCTTCCAGTATCAAGGCCTCCAGCTCCCCCATTTTGCTTGCTAGACTTCTGGCATTTGTGAACATACACTTTAACTTGCCTGTCAGTTTTTCACTTTTATTATCAGAAATGTGATTTGACATTAATCGGTCCTTTTTATTTACACTGATGTTTTGTAACGAAAGGATCTCCTTATCTTGTTGTCTAGTCCTCTCCCCACATTCTGTTTCTCCCCCCACCAATATAGTCTGACCCCTCTCTAACCTGGCTACCCCTTTTTTTTCTACATTGACCTCCCTCCTCAGCCCTAGTTTAAATACTCCGCCACCCCAGCTAGAATTCTCTCCCCCAGCACAGCGGACCCCCTTCCATTTAGGTGCAAATCATCTGCAGAATACAGTTTGTACCCCAATGAAAAGTCAGCCCAGTGCTCTAGGAACCCAAATCCTTCTCCTCTACACCAAGACTTCAGCCATGCATTTAACTCCCTAAGCTCCCGCTGTCTTTCCTGTGATGCGCATGGCACAGGCAGTATTCCTGAGAATACAACCTTGGAGGTCCTTCCCTTCAGCTTGTAGCCTAGTTCTTTAAAATTATTCTTAAGGCTCCTCCACCTACCATTTATTCTGTCGTTGGTACCGACATGGACCACGACAGCTGGATCATCACCAGCCCCTCCCAGCAATTTGTCCACCCGTTCCACCACATGCCGAACCCTGGCACCAGGGAGACAGCAAACCATTCGGTTGAGGCGGTCTTGGCGACAAATTATTCTATCCGTCTTCCTGATTATAGAATCCCCTACAACTATCAATTGTCTTGGCTTGCCTGCATTACCATCCCGCCGACTACTAGCTGGGCTGTTCTCCCGGCTGTTAGGGAGATCAGTATCCACTAGGGCTGCCTTTTCTGAGACTGACACCCTCGCATCATCACCCAACCTGGCAATTTTGCTTGGAATGCCAGAAACCGGATCGGCCTTCCTTGTCTTTGACCCCTTTCTACTGCCCCTAACTACATTAACCCAGCTACTTACCTGATCCTGCTCACCCATGTCTTCACCCTCCAGTTCTAACCCACTAACTGCATGCTCTGTGAGCAGCAAGCTCCGCTCAAAATTGTCTATCCTCCTCAGTGTTGCATTCTGCTCCTCCAGATCTCTAATACGAGCTTCCAGGTGAACAACATGCTCACATCTGCCACAGAGATATTCACCCTGGAACTCCGACTCCAGTCGTGTATACATATGACAAACTGTGCACTGAAGAAAACCTCCAATCTTGCTATCCATTATCCAAGTTACACCAAAACAGCGAACAATTGTCAAAGAAAAAGAAGAGTACTTACTGGGGCTTCAACTCCTCTTTTCAACTCCGGTTTTAGAACTCCACTTAGTTCACAAGCCACTTAAACCACCAAGCTCAGAAAGAGCAAGCTCAAAATGAGGTCTGCTGACTAATTTATACCACCTGTGTCCAGTTAACCCCTTCCCCCTCGTCAGCTGTTCAGCTGGAACGAATCTGCAAGGGAAAAAAAAAATAAAAAATTTACAATTTTTTTTTTTAAATTGTGAGTTTTTGCTATCTTCTATTTGCTAGCAATCAAAACAGATTCACAAACACAGAAATACAGCAACACAATACAGAAGTACAGCAACACAATCCGGTTTTAGAACTCCACTTAGTTCACAAGCCACTTAAACCACCAAGCTCAGAAAGAGCAAGCTCAAAATGAGGTCTGCTGACTAATTTATACCACCTGTGTCCAGTTAACCCCTTCCCCCTCGTCAGCTGTTCAGCTGGAACGAATCTGCAAGGGAAAAAAAAAATAAAAAATTTACAAATTTTTTTTTTAAATTGTGAGTTTTTGCTATCTTCTATTTGCTAGCAATCAAAACAGATTCACAAACACAGAAATACAGCAACACAATACAGAAGTACAGCAACACAATCCGGTTTTAGAACTCCACTTAGTTCACAAGCCACTTAAACCACCAAGCTCAGAAAGAGCAAGCTCAAAATGAGGTCTGCTGACTAATTTATACCACCTGTGTCCAGTTAACCCCTTCCCCCTCGTCAGCTGTTCAGCTGGAACGAATCTGCAAGGGAAAAAAAAAATAAAAAATTTACAAATTTTTTTTTTAAATTGTGAGTTTTTGCTATCTTCTATTTGCTAGCAATCAAAACAGATTCACAAACACAGAAATACAGCAACACAATACAGAAGTACAGCAACACAATCCGGTTTTAGAACTCCACTTAGTTCACAAGCCACTTAAACCACCAAGCTCAGAAAGTGCTTCTATACTAATTGCCAGGCGCTGAGACGAATGCCGCCAAGATCGAGCGTCTATGACTTACGGTTCAAGAATTAGCCTCGGAAACAGTGGTTCTGAACATGCTGCCAATAGCTCGCCTGGGAAACATCCAGAGAAGTCCAAGATAATGTTTTTTTAGACTGGCTGCCACGAGCTGAAACGCATGCAGCCAAGAGCGAGCGTCTGTGACTTACGGTTCAAGAGTTATTCACAGAAACATGGTTCTGAACTTTGCTGCCAGCCGCGAAAGCGAAAGTAACCAAGATCGAGCGTCTAGGATTTACTTGTGAATAGCTCGCCTGGGAAACTTTCAGATAAGTCAGACAGTGCTTCTATACTAATTGCCAGGCGCTGAGACGAATGCCGCCAAGATCAAGCGTCTAAGACTTACGGTTCAAGAATTAGCCTCAGAAACAGTGGGAAACAGTGCTTCTATACTAATTGCCAGGCGCTGAGACGAATGCCGCCAAGATCGAGCGTCTATGACTTACGGTTCAAGAATTAGCCTCAGAAACAGTGGTTTTGAACATGCTGCCAATAGCTCGCCTGGGAAACATCCAGAGAAGTCCAAGATAGTGTTTTTTTAGACTGGCTGCCACGAGCTGAAACGAATGCAGCCAAGAGCGAGCGTCTGTGACTTACGGTTCAAGAGTTATTCACAGAAACATGGTTCTGAACTTTGCTGCCAGCCGCGAAAGCGAAAGTAACCAAGATCGAGCGTCTAGGATTTACTTGTGAATAGCTCGCCTGGGAAACATCCAGAGAAGTCAAAGACAGTGCTTCTATACTAATTGCCAGGCGCTGAGACGAATGCCGCCAAGATCAAGCGTCTAAGACTTACGGTTCAAGAATTAGCCTCAGAAACAGTGGTTCTGAACATGCTGCCAATAGCTCGCCTGGGAAACGTCCAGAGAAGTCCAAGATAGTGTTTTTTTTAGACTGGCTGCCACGAGCTGAAACGAATGCAGCCAAGAGCGAGCGTCTGTGACTTACGGTTCAAAAGTTATTCACATAAACATGGTTCTGAACTTTGCTGCCAGCCGCGAAAGCGAAAGCAACCAAGATCGAGCGTCTAGGATTTACTTGTGAATAGCTCGCCTGGAAAACATCCAGAGAAGTCAAAGACAGTGCAGCTATACTAATTGCCAGGCGCTGAGACGAATGCCGCAAGGATCAAGCGTCTAAGACTTACGGTTCAAGAATTAGCCTCAGAAACAGTGGGAAACAGTGCTTCTATACTAATTGCCAGGCGCTGAGACGAATGCCGCCAAGATCGAGCGTCTATGACTTACGGTTCAAGAATTAGCCTCAGAAACAGTGGTTCTGAACATGCTGCCAATAGCTCGCCTGGGAAACATCCAGAGAAGTCCAAGATAGTGTTTTTTAGACTGGCTGCCACGAGCTGAAACGAATGCAGCCAAGAGCGAGCGTCTGTGACTTACGGTTCAAGAGTTATTCACAGAAACATGGTTCTGAACTTTGCTGCCAGCCGCGAAAGCGAAAGTAACCAAGATCGAGCGTCTAAGATTTACTTGTGAATAGCTCGCCTGGGAAAAATCCAGAGAAGTCAAAGACAGTGCTTCTATACTAATTGCCAGGCGCTGAGACGAATGCCGCCAAGATCAAGCGTCTAAGACTTACGGTTCAAGAATTAGCCTCAGAAACAGTGGGAAACAGTGCTTCTATACTAATTGCCAGGCGCTGAGACGAATGCCGCCAAGATCGAGCATCTATGACTTACGGTTCAAGAATTAGCCTCAGAAACAGTGGTTCTGAACATGCTGCCAATAGCTCGCCTGGGAAACATCCAGAGAAGTCCAAGATAGTGTTTTTTAGACTGGCTGCCACGAGCTGAAACGAATGCAGCCAAGAGCGAGCGTCTGTGACTTACGGTTCAAGAGTTATTCACAGAAACATGGTTCTGAACTTTGCTGCCAGCCGCGAAAGCGAAAGTAACCAAGATCGAGCGTCTAAGATTTACTTGTGAATAGCTCGCCTGGGAAAAATCCAGAGAAGTCAAAGACAGTGCTTCTATACTAATTGCCAGGCGCTGAGACGAATGCCGCCAAGATCAAGCGTCTAAGACTTACGGTTCAAGAATTAGCCTCAGAAACAGTGGGAAACAGTGCTTCTATACTAATTGCCAGGCGCTGAGACGAATGCCGCCAAGATCGAGCATCTATGACTTACGGTTCAAGAATTAGCCTCAGAAACAGTGGTTCTGAACATGCTGCTAATAGCTCGCCTGGGAAACATCCAGAGAAGTCCAATATAGTGTTTTTTAGACTGGCTGCCACGAGCTGAAACGAATGCAGCCAAGAGCGAGCGTCTGTGACTTACGGTTCAAGAGTTATTCACAGAAACATGGTTCGGAACTTTGCTGCCAGCCGCGAAAGCGAAAATAACCAAGATCGAGCGTCTAGGATTTACTTGTCAATAGCTCACCTGGGAAACATCCAGAGAAGTCAAAGACAGTGCTTCTATACTAATTGCCAGGCGCTGAGACGAATGCCGCCAAGATCGAGCGTCTATGACTTACGGTTCAAGAATTAGCCTCAGAAACAGTGGTTTTGAACCGGCTGCCAATAGCTCGCCTGGGAAACATCCAGAGAAGTCCAAGATAGTGTTTTTTTAGACTGACTGCCACGAGCTGAAACGAATGCAGCCAAGAGCGAGCGTCTGTGACTTACGGTTCAAGAGTTATTCACAAAAACATGGTTCTGAACTTTGCTGCCAACAGCGAAAGCGAAAGTAACCAAGATCGAGCGTCTAGGATTTACTTGTCAATAGCTCGCCTGGGAAACATCCAGAGAAGTCAAAGACAGTGCTTCTATACTAATTGCCAGGCGCTGAGACGAATGCCGCCAAGATCGAGCGTCTATGACTTACGGTTCAAGAATTAGCCTCAGAAACAGTGGGAAACAGTGCTTCTATACTAATTGCCAGGCGCTGAGACGAATGCCGCCAAGATCGAGCGTCTATGACTTACGGTTCAAGAATTAGCCTCAGAAACAGTGGTTCTGAACATGCTGCCAATAGCTCGCCTGGGAAACATCCAGAGAAGTCCAAGATAGTGTTTTTTTAGACTGGCTGCCACGAGCTGAAACGAATGCAGCCAAGAGCGAGCGTCTGTGACTTACGGTTCAAGAGTTATTCACAGAAACATGGTTCTGAACTTTGCTGCCAGCCGCGAAAGCGAAAGTTACCAAGATCGAGCGTCTAGGATTTACTTGTGAATAGCTCGCCTGGGAAAAATCCAGAGAAGTCAAAGACAGTGCTTCTATACTAATTGCCAGGCGCTGAGACGAATGCCGCCAAGATCAAGCGTCTAAGACTTACGGTTCAAGAATTAGCCTCAGAAACAGTGGGAAACAGTGCTTCTATACTAATTGCCAGGCGCTGAGACGAATGCCGCCAAGATCGAGCATCTATGACTTACGGTTCAAGAATTAGCCTCAGAAACAGTGGTTCTGAACATGCTGCTAATAGCTCGCCTGGGAAACATCCAGAGAAGTCCAATATAGTGTTTTTTAGACTGGCTGCCACGAGCTGAAACGAATGCAGCCAAGAGCGAGCATCTGTGACTTACGGTTCAAGAGTTATTCACAGAAACATGGTTCGGAACTTTGCTGCCAGCCGCGAAAGCGAAAATAACCAAGATCGAGCGTCTAGGATTTACTTGTCAATAGCTCACCTGGGAAACATCCAGAGAAGTCAAAGAGAGTGCTTCTATACTAATTGCCAGGCGCTGAGACGAATGCCGCCAAGATCGAGCGTCTATGACTTACGGTTCAAGAATTAGCCTCAGAAACAGTGGTTTTGAACCGGCTGCCAATAGCTCGCCTGGGAAACATCCAGAGAAGTCCAAGATAGTATTTTTTTAGACTGACTGCCACGAGCTGAAACGAATGCAGCCAAGAGCGAGCGTCTGTGACTTACGGTTCAAGAGTTATTCACAGAAACATGGTTCTGAACTTTGCTGCCAGCCGCGAAAGCGAAAGTAACCAAGATCGAGCGTCTAGGATTTACTTGTCAATAGCTCGCCTGGGAAACATCCAGAGAAGTCAAAGACAGTGCTTCTATACTAATTGCCAGGCGCTGAGACGAATGCCGCCAAGATCGAGCGTCTATGACTTACGGTTCAAGAATTAGCCTCAGAAACAGTGGGAAACAGTGCTTCTATACTAATTGCCATGCGCTGAGACGAATGCCGCCAAGATCGAGCGTCTATGACTTACGGTTCAAGAATTAGCCTCAGAAACAGTGGTTCTGAACATGCTGCCAATAGCTCGCCTGGGAAACATCCAGAGAAGTCCAAGATAGTGTTTTGTTAGACTGGCTGCCACGAGCTGAAACGAATGCAGCCAAGAGCGAGCGTCTGTGACTTACGGTTCAAGAGTTATTCACAGAAACATGGTTCTGAACTTTGCTGCCAGCCGCGAAAGCGAAAGTAACCAAGATCGAGCGTCTAGGATTTACTTGTGAATAGCTCGCCTGGGAAACTTTCAGATAAGTCAAAGACAGTGCTTCTATGCTAATTGCCAGGCGCTGAGACGAATGCCGCCAAGATCAAGCGTCTAAGACTTACGGTTCAAGAATTAGCCTCAGAAACAGTGGGAAACAGTGCTTCTATACTAATTGCCAGGCGCTGAGACGAATGCCGCCAAGATCGAGCGTCTATGACTTACGGTTCAAGAATTAGCCTCAGAAACAGTGGTTTTGAACCGGCTGCCAATAGCTCGCCTGGGAAACATCCAGAGAAGTCCAAGATAGTGTTTTTTTAGACTGGCTGCCACGAGCTGAAACGAATGCAGCCAAGAGCGAGCGTCTGTGACTTACGGTTCAAGAGTTATTCACAGAAACATGGTTCTGAACTTTGCTGCCAGCCGCGAAAGCGAAAGTAACCAAGATCGAGCGTCTAGGATTTACTTGTGAATAGCTCGCCTGTGAAACTTTCAGATAAGTCAAAGACAGTGCTTCTATACTAATTGCCAGGCGCTGAGACGAATGCCGCCAAGATCAAGCGTCTAAGACTTACGGTTCAAGAATTAGCCTCAGAAACAGTGGGAAACAGTGCTTCTATACTAATTGCCAGGCGCTGAGACGAATGCCGCCAAGATCGAGCGTCTATGACTTACGGTTCAAGAATTAGCCTCAGAAACAGTGGTTCTGAACATGCTGCCAATAGCTCGCCTGGGAAACATCCAGAGAAGTCCAAGATAGTGTTTTTTTAGACTGGCTGCCACGAGCTGAAACGAATGCAGCCAAGAGCGAGCGTCTGTGACTTACGGTTCAAGAGTTATTCACAGAAACATGGTTCTGAACTTTGCTGCCAGCCGCGAAAGCGAAAGTAACCAAGATCGAGCGTCTAGGATTTACTTGTCAATAGCTCGCCTGGGAAACATCCAGAGAAGTCAAAGACAGTGCTTCTATACTAATTGCCAGGCGCTGAGACGAATGCCGCCAAGATCGAGCGTCTATGACTTACGGTTCAAGAATTAGCCTCAGAAACAGTGGGAAACAGTGCTTCTATACTAATTGCCAGGCGCTGAGACGAATGCCGCCAAGATCGAGCGTCTATGACTTACGGTTCAAGAATTAGCCTCAGAAACAGTGGTTCTGAACATGCTGCCAATAGCTCGCCTGGGAAACATCCAGAGAAGTCCAAGATAGTGTTTTGTTAGACTGGCTGCCACGAGCTGAAACGAATGCAGCCAAGAGCGAGCGTCTGTGACTTACGGTTCAAGAGTTATTCACAGAAACATGGTTCTGAACTTTGCTGCCAGCCGCGAAAGCGAAAGTAACCAAGATCGAGCGTCTAGGATTTACTTGTGAATAGCTCGCCTGGGAAACTTTCAGATAAGTCAAAGACAGTGCTTCTATGCTAATTGCCAGGCGCTGAGACGAATGCCGCCAAGATCAAGCGTCTAAGACTTACGGTTCAAGAATTAGCCTCAGAAACAGTGGGAAACAGTGCTTCTATACTAATTGCCAGGCGCTGAGACGAATGCCGCCAAGATCGAGCGTCTATGACTTACGGTTCAAGAATTAGCCTCAGAAACAGTGGTTCTGAACATGCTGCCAATAGCTCGCCTGGGAAACATCCAGAGAAGTCCAAGATAGTGTTTTTTTAGACTGGCTGCCACGAGCTGAAACGAATGCAGCCAAGAGCGAGCGTCTGTGACTTACGGTTCAAGAGTTATTCACAGAAACATGGTTCTGAACTTTGCTGCCAGCCGCGAAAGCGAAAGTAACCAAGATCGAGCGTCTAGGATTTACTTGTCAATAGCTCGCCTGGGAAACATCCAGAGAAGTCAAAGACAGTGCTTCTATACTAATTGCCAGGCGCTGAGACGAATGCCGCCAAGATCGAGCGTCTATGACTTACGGTTCAAGAATTAGCCTCAGAAACAGTGGGAAACAGTGCTTCTATACTAATTGCCAGGCGCTGAGACGAATGCCGCCAAGATCGAGCGTCTATGACTTACGGTTCAAGAATTAGCCTCAGAAACAGTGGTTCTGAACATGCTGCCAATAGCTCGCCTGGGAAACATCCAGAGAAGTCCAAGATAGTGTTTTTTTAGACTGGCTGCCACGAGCTGAAACGAATGCAGCCAAGAGCGAGCGTCTGTGACTTACGGTTCAAGAGTTATTCACAGAAACATGGTTCTGAACTTTGCTGCCAGCCGCGAAAGCGAAAGTTACCAAGATCGAGCGTCTAGGATTTACTTGTGAATAGCTCGCCTGGGAAAAATCCAGAGAAGTCAAAGACAGTGCTTCTATACTAATTGCCAGGCGCTGAGACGAATGCCGCCAAGATCAAGCGTCTAAGACTTACGGTTCAAGAATTAGCCTCAGAAACAGTGGGAAACAGTGCTTCTATACTAATTGCCAGGCGCTGAGACGAATGCCGCCAAGATCGAGCATCTATGACTTACGTTTCAAGAATTAGCCTCAGAAACAGTGGTTCTGAACATGCTGCTAATAGCTCGCCTGGGAAACATCCAGAGAAGTCCAATATAGTGTTTTTTAGACTGGCTGCCACGAGCTGAAACGAATGCAGCCAAGAGCGAGCATCTGTGACTTACGGTTCAAGAGTTATTCACAGAAACATGGTTCGGAACTTTGCTGCCAGCCGCGAAAGCGAAAATAACCAAGATCGAGCGTCTAGGATTTACTTGTCAATAGCTCACCTGGGAAACATCCAGAGAAGTCAAAGACAGTGCTTCTATACTAATTGCCAGGCGCTGAGACGAATGCCGCCAAGATCGAGCGTCTATGACTTACGGTTCAAGAATTAGCCTCAGAAACAGTGGTTTTGAACCGGCTGCCAATAGCTCGCCTGGGAAACATCCAGAGAAGTCCAAGATAGTGTTTTTTTAGACTGACTGCCACGAGCTGAAACGAATGCAGCCAAGAGCGAGCGTCTGTGACTTACGGTTCAAGAGTTATTCACAGAAACATGGTTCTGAACTTTGCTGCCAGCCGCGAAAGCGAAAGTAACCAAGATCGAGCGTCTAGGATTTACTTGTCAATAGCTCGCCTGGGAAACATCCAGAGAAGTCAAAGACAGTGCTTCTATACTAATTGCCAGGCGCTGAGACGAATGCCGCCAAGATCGAGCGTCTATGACTTACGGTTCAAGAATTAGCCTCAGAAACAGTGGGAAACAGTGCTTCTATACTAATTGCCAGGCGCTGAGACGAATGCCGCCAAGATCGAGCGTCTATGACTTACGGTTCAAGAATTAGCCTCAGAAACAGTGGTTCTGAACATGCTGCCAATAGCTCGCCTGGGAAACATCCAGAGAAGTCCAAGATAGTGTTTTTTTAGACTGGCTGCCACGAGCTGAAACGAATGCAGCCAAGAGCGAGCGTCTGTGACTTACGGTTCAAGAGTTATTCACAGAAACATGGTTCTGAACTTTGCTGCCAGCCGCGAAAGCGAAAGTAACCAAGATCGAGCGTCTAGGATTTACTTGTGAATAGCTCGCCTGGGAAACTTTCAGATAAGTCAAAGACAGTGCTTCTATGCTAATTGCCAGGCGCTGAGACGAATGCCGCCAAGATCAAGCGTCTAAGACTTACGGTTCAAGAATTAGCCTCAGAAACAGTGGGAAACAGTGCTTCTATACTAATTGCCAGGCGCTGAGACGAATGCCGCCAAGATCGAGCGTCTATGACTTACGGTTCAAGAATTAGCCTCAGAAACAGTGGTTTTGAACCGGCTGCCAATAGCTCGCCTGGGAAACATCCAGAGAAGTCCAAGATAGTGTTTTTTTAGACTGGCTGCCACGAGCTGAAACGAATGCAGCCAAGAGCGAGCGTCTGTGACTTACGGTTCAAGAGTTATTCACAGAAACATGGTTCTGAACTTTGCTGCCAGCCGCGAAAGCGAAAGTAACCAAGATCGAGCGTCTAGGATTTACTTGTCAATAGCTCGCCTGTGAAACTTTCAGATAAGTCAAAGACAGTGCTTCTATACTAATTGCCAGGCGCTGAGACGAATGCCGCCAAGATCAAGCGTCTAAGACTTACGGTTCAAGAATTAGACTCAGAAACAGTGGGAAACAGTGCTTCTATACTAATTGCCAGGCGCTGAGACGAATGCCGCCAAGATCGAGCGTCTATGACTTACGGTTCAAGAATTAGCCTCAGAAACAGTGGTTCTGAACATGCTGCCAATAGCTCGCCTGGGAAACATCCAGAGAAGTCCAAGATAGTGTTTTTTTAGACTGGCTGCCACGAGCTGAAACGAATGCAGCCAAGAGCGAGCGTCTGTGACTTACGGTTCAAGAGTTATTCACAGAAACATGGTTCTGAACTTTGCTGCCAGCCGCGAAAGCGAAAGTAACCAAGATCGAGCGTCTAGGATTTACTTGTGCATAGCTCTCCTGGGAAACTTTCAGATAAGTCAAAGACAGTGCTTCTATACTAATTGCCAGGCGCTGAGACGAATGCCGCCAAGATCAAGCGTCTAAGACTTACGGTTCAAGAATTAGCCTCAGAAACAGTGGGAAACAGTGCTTCTATACTAATTGCCAGGCGCTGAGACGAATGCCGCCAAGATCGAGCGTCTATGACTTACGGTTCAAGAATTAGCCTCAGAAACAGTGGTTCTAAACATGCTGCCAATAGCTCGTCTGGGAAACATCCAGAGAAGTCCAAGATAGTGTTTTTTAGACTGACTGCCACGAGCTGAAACGAATGCAGCCAAGAGCGAGCGTCTGTCACTTACGGTTCAAGAGTTATTCACAGAAACATGGTTCTGAACTTTGCTGCCAGCCGCGAAAGCGAAAATAACCAAGATCGAGCGTCTAGGATTTACTTGTCAATAGCTCGCCTGGGAAACATCCAGAGAAGTCAAAGACAGTGCCTCTATACTAATTGCCAGGCGCTGAGACGAATGCCGCCAAGATCGAGCGTCTATGACTTACGGTTCAAGAATTAGCCTCAGAAACAGTGGGAAACAGTGCTTCTATACTAATTGCCAGGCGCTGAGACGAATGCCGCCAAGATCGAGCGTCTATGACTTACGGTTCAAGAATTAGCCTCAGAAACAGTGGTTCTGAACATGCTGCCAATAGCTCGCCTGGGAAACATCCAGAGAAGTCCAAGATAGTGTTTTTTTAGACTGGCTGCCACGAGCTGAAACGAATGCAGCCAAGAGCGAGCGTCTGTGACTTACGGTTCAAGAGTTATTCACAGAAACATGGTTCTGAACTTTGCTGCCAGCCGCGAAAGCGAAAGTAACCAAGATCGAGCGTCTAGGATTTACTTGTGAATAGCTCGCCTGGGAAACTTTCAGATAAGTCAAAGACAGTGCTTCTATGCTAATTGCCAGGCGCTGAGACGAATGCCGCCAAGATCAAGCGTCTAAGACTTACGGTTCAAGAATTAGCCTCAGAAACAGTGGGAAACAGTGCTTCTATACTAATTGCCAGGCGCTGAGACGAATGCCGCCAAGATCGAGCGTCTATGACTTACGGTTCAAGAATTAGCCTCAGAAACAGTGGTTTTGAACCGGCTGCCAATAGCTCGCCTGGGAAACATCCAGAGAAGTCCAAGATAGTGTTTTTTTAGACTGGCTGCCACGAGCTGAAACGAATGCAGCCAAGAGCGAGCGTCTGTGACTTACGGTTCAAGAGTTATTCACAGAAACATGGTTCTGAACTTTGCTGCCAGCCGCGAAAGCGAAAGTAACCAAGATCGAGCGTCTAGGATTTACTTGTCAATAGCTCGCATGGGAAACATCCAGAGAAGTCAAAGACAGTGCTTCTATACTAATTGCCAGGCGCTGAGACGAATGCCGCCAAGATCGAGCGTCTATGACTTACGGTTCAAGAATTAGCCTCAGAAACAGTGGGAAACAGTGCTTCTATACTAATTGCCAGGCGCTGAGACGAATGCCGCCAAGATCGAGCGTCTATGACTTACGGTTCAAGAATTAGCCTCAGAAACAGTGGTTCTGAACATGCTGCCAATAGCTCGCCTGGGAAACATCCAGAGAAGTCCAAGATAGTGTTTTTTTAGACTGGCTGCCACGAGCTGAAACGAATGCAGCCAAGAGCGAGCGTCTGTGACTTACGGTTCAAGAGTTATTCACAGAAACATGGTTCTGAACTTTGCTGCCAGCCGCGAAAGCGAAAGTAACCAAGATCGAGCGTCTAGGATTTACTTGTGAATAGCTCGCCTGGGAAACTTTCAGATAAGTCAAAGACAGTGCTTCTATACTAATTGCCAGGCGCTGAGACGAATGCCGCCAAGATCAAGCGTCTAAGACTTACGGTTCAAGAATTAGCCTCAGAAACAGTGGGAAACAGTGCTTCTATACTAATTGCCAGGCGCTGAGACGAATGCCGCCAAGATCGAGCGTCTATGACTTACGGTTCAAGAATTAGCCTCAGAAACAGTGGTTCTGAACATGCTGCCAATAGCTCGCCTGGGAAACATCCAGAGAAGTCCAAGATAGTGTTTTTTTAGACTGGCTGCCACGAGCTGAAACGAATGCAGCCAAGAGCGAGCGTCTGTGACTTACGGTTCAAGAGTTATTCACAGAAACATGGTTCTGAACTTTGCTGCCAGCCGCGAAAGCGAAAGTAACCAAGATCGAGCGTCTAGGATTTACTTGTGAATAGCTCGCCTGGGAAACTTTCAGATAAGTCAAAGACAGTGCTTCTATGCTAATTGCCAGGCGCTGAGACGAATGCCGCCAAGATCAAGCGTCTAAGACTTACGGTTCAAGAATTAGCCTCAGAAACAGTGGGAAACAGTGCTTCTATACTAATTGCCAGGCGCTGAGACGAATGCCGCCAAGATCGAGCGTCTATGACTTACGGTTCAAGAATTAGCCTCAGAAACAGTGGTTTTGAACCGGCTGCCAATAGCTCGCCTGGGAAACATCCAGAGAAGTCCAAGATAGTGTTTTTTTAGACTGGCTGCCACGAGCTGAAACGAATGCAGCCAAGAGCGAGCGTCTGTGACTTACGGTTCAAGAGTTATTCACAGAAACATGGTTCTGAACTTTGCTGCCAGCCGCGAAAGCGAAAGTAACCAAGATCGAGCGTCTAGGATTTACTTGTCAATAGCTCGCATGGGAAACATCCAGAGAAGTCAAAGACAGTGCTTCTATACTAATTGCCAGGCGCTGAGACGAATGCCGCCAAGATCGAGCGTCTATGACTTACGGTTCAAGAATTAGCCTCAGAAACAGTGGGAAACAGTGCTTCTATACTAATTGCCAGGCGCTGAGACGAATGCCGCCAAGATCGAGCGTCTATGACTTACGGTTCAAGAATTAGCCTCAGAAACAGTGGTTCTGAACATGCTGCCAATAGCTCGCCTGGGAAACATCCAGAGAAGTCCAAGATAGTGTTTTTTTAGACTGGCTGCCACGAGCTGAAACGAATGCAGCCAAGAGCGAGCGTCTGTGACTTACGGTTCAAGAGTTATTCACAGAAACATGGTTCTGAACTTTGCTGCCAGCCGCGAAAGCGAAAGTAACCAAGATCGAGCGTCTAGGATTTACTTGTGAATAGCTCGCCTGGGAAACTTTCAGATAAGTCAAAGACAGTGCTTCTATACTAATTGCCAGGCGCTGAGACGAATGCCGCCAAGATCAAGCGTCTAAGACTTACGGTTCAAGAATTAGCCTCAGAAACATTGGGAAACAGTGCTTCTATACTAATTGCCAGGCGCTGAGACGAATGCGGCCAAGATCGAGCGTCTATGATTTACGGTTCAAGAATTAGCCTCAGAAACAGTGGGAAACAGTGCTTCTATACTAATTTCCAGGTGCTGAGACGAATGCCGCCAAGATCGAGCGTCTATGACTTACGGTTCAAGAATTAGCCTCAGAAACAGTGGTTCTAAACATGCTGCCAATAGCTCGCCTGGGAAACATCCAGAGAAGTCCAAGATAGTGTTTTTTAGACTGACTGCCACGAGCTGAAACGAATGCAGCCAAGAGCGAGCGTCTGTCACTTACGGTTCAAGAGTTATTCACAGAAACATGGTTCTGAACTTTGCTGCCAGCCGCGAAAGCGAAAATAACCAAGATCGAGCGTTTAGGATTTACTTGTCAATAGCTCGCCTGGGAAACATCCAGTGAAGTCAAAGACAGTGCTTCTATACTAATTGCCAGGCGCTGAGACGAATGCCGCCAAGATCGAGCGTCTATGACTTACGGTTCAAGAATTCGCCTCAGAAACAGTGGGAAACAGTGCTTCTATACTAATTGCCAGGCGCTGAGACGAATGCCGCCAAGATCGAGCGTCTATGACTTACGGTTCAAGAGTTATTCACAGAAACATGGTTCTAAACTTTGCTGCCAGCCGCGAAAGCGAAAGTAACCAAGATCGAGCGTCTAGGATTTACTTGTGAATAGCTCGCCTGGGAAACTTTCAGATAAGTCAAAGACAGTGCTTCTATACTAATTGCCAGGCGCTGAGACGAATGCCGCCAAGATCAAGCGTCTAAGACTTACGGTTCAAGAATTAGCCTCAGAAACAGTGGGAAACAGTGCTTCTATACTAATTGCCAGGCGCTGAGACGAATGCCGCCAAGATCGAGCGTCTATGACTTACGGTTCAAGAATTAGCCTCAGAAACAGTGGTTTTGAACATGCTGCCAATAGCTCGCCTGGGAAACATCCAGAGAAGTCCAAGATTATGTTTTTTTAGACTGGCTGCCACGAGCTGAAACGAATGCAGCCAAGAGCGAGCGTCTGTGACTTACGGTTCAAGAGTTATTCACAGAAACATGGTTCTGAACTTTGCTGCCAGCCGCGAAAGCGAAAGTAACCAAGATCGAGCGTCTAGGATTTACTTGTGAATAGCTCGCCTGGGAAACATCCAGAGAAGTCAAAGACAGTGCTTCTATACTAATTGCCAGGCGCTGAGACGAATGCCGCCAGGATCAAGCGTCTAAGACTTACGGTTCAAGAATTAGCCTCAGAAACAGTGGGAAACAGTGCTTCTATACTAATTGCCAGGCGCTGAGACGAATGCCGCCAAGATCGAGCGTCTATGACTTACGGTTCAAGAATTAGCCTCAGAAACAGTGGTTCAAAACATGCTGCCAATAGCTCGCCTGGGAAACATCCAGAGAAGTCCAAGATAGTGTTTTTTTTAGACTGGCTGCCACGAGCTGAAACGAATGCAGCCAAGAGCGAGCGTCTGTGACTTACGGTTCAAAAGTTATTCACATAAACATGGTTCTGAACTTTGCTGCCAGCCGCGAAAGCCATAGCAACCAAGATCGAGCGTCTAGGATTTACTTGTGAATAGCTCGCCTGGGAAACATCCAGAGAAGTCAAAGACAGTGCTTCTATACTAATTGCCAGGCGCTGAGACGAATGCCGCCAGGATCAAGCGTCTAAGACTTACGGTTCAAGAATTAGCCTCAGAAACAGTGGGAAACAGTGCTTCTATACTAATTGCCAGGCGCTGAGACGAATGCCGCCAAGATCGAGCGTCTATGACTTACGGTTCAAGAATTAGCCTCAGAAACAGTGGTTCTGAACATGCTGCCAATAGCTCGCCTGGGAAACATCCAGAGAAGTCCAAGATAGTGTTTTTTTTAGACTGGCTGCCACGAGCTGAAACGAATGCAGCCAAGAGCGAGCGTCTGTGACTTACGGTTCAAAAGTTATTCACATAAACATGGTTCTGAACTTTGCTGCCAGCCGCGAAAGCCATAGCAACCAAGATCGAGCGTCTAGGATTTACTTGTGAATAGCTCGCCTGGGAAACTTTCAGATAAGTCAAAGACAGTGCTTCTATACTAATTGCCAGGCGCTGAGACGAATGCCGCCAAGATCAAGCGTCTAAGACTTACGGTTCAAGAATTAGCCTCAGAAACAGTGGGAAACAGTGCTTCTATACTAATTGCCAGGCCCTGAGACGAATGCCGCCAAGATCGAGCGTCTATGACTTACGGTTCAAGAATTAGCCTCAGAAACAGTGGTTCTGAACATGCTGCCAATAGCTCGCCTGGGAAACATCCAGAGAAGTCCAAGATAGTGTTTTTTTAGACTGGCTGCCACGAGCTGAAACGAATGCAACCAAGAGCGAGCGTCTGTGACTTACGATTCAAGAGTTATTCACAGAAACATGGTTCTGAACTTTGCTGCCAGCCGCGAAAGCGAAAGTAACCAAGATCGAGCGTCTAGGATTTACTTGTGAATAGCTCGCCTGGGAAACATCCAGAGAAGTCAAAGACAGTGCTTCTATACTAATTGCCAGGCGCTGAGACGAATGCCGCCAAGATCAAGCGTCTAAGACTTACGGTTCAAGAATTAGCCTCAGAAACAGTGGGAAACAGTGCTTCTATACTAATTGCCAGGCGCTGAGACGAATGCCGCCAAGATCGAGCGTCTATGACTTACGGTTCAAGAATTAGCCTCAGAAACAGTGGTTCTGAACATGCTGCCAATAGCTCGCCTGGGAAACATCCAGAGAAGTCCAAGATAGTGTTTTTTAGACTGACTGCCACGAGCTGAAACGAATGCAGCCAAGAGCGAGCGTCTGTCACTTACGGTTCAAGAGTTATTCACAGAAACATGGTTCTGAACTTTGCTGCCAGCCGCGAAAGCGAAAATGACTAAGATCGAGCGTCTAGGATTTACTTGTCAATAGCTCGCCTGGGAAACATCCAGTGAAGTCAAAGACAGTGCTTCTATACTAATTGCCAGGCGCTGAGACGAATGCCGCCAAGATCGAGCGTCTATGACTTACGGTTCAAGAATTAGCCTCAGAAACAGTGGGAAACAGTGCTTCTATACTAATTTCCTGGTGCTGAGACGAATGCCGCCAAGATCGAGCGTCTATGACTTACGGTTCACGAATTAGCCTCAGAAACAGTGGTTCTAAACATGCTCCCAATAGCTCGCCTGGGAAACATCCAGAGAAGTCCAAGATAGTGTTTTTTAGACTGACTGCCACGAGCTGAAACGAATGCAGCCAAGAGCGAGCGTCTGTCACTTACGGTTCAAGAGTTATTCACAGAAACATGGTTCTGAACTTTGCTGCCAGCCGCGAAAGCGAAAATAACCAAGATCGAGCGTCTAGGATTTACTTGTCAATAGCTCGCCTGGGAAACATCCAGAGAAGTCAAAGATAGTGCTTCCATACTAATTGCCAGGCGCTGAGACGAATGCCGCCAAGATCAAGCGTCTAAGACTTACGGTTCAAGAATTAGCCTCAGAAACAGTGGGAAACAGTGCTTCTATACTAATTGCCAGGCGCTGAGACGAATGCCGCCAAGATCGAGCGTCTATGACTTACGGTTCAAGAATTAGCCTCAGAAACAGTGGTTTTGAACATGCTGCCAATAGCTCGCCGGGGAAACATCCAGAGGAGTCCAAGATAGTGTTTTTTAGACTGGCTGCCACGAGCTGAAACGAATGCAGCCAAGAGCGAGCGTCTGTGACTTACGGTTCAAAAGTTATTCACATAAACATGGTTCTGAACTTTGCTGCCAGCCGCGAAAGCGAAAGCAACCAAGATCGAGCGTCTAGGATTTACTTGTGAATAGCTCGCCTGGAAAACATCCAGAGAAGTCAAAGACAGTGCAGCTATACTAATTGCCAGGCGCTGAGACGAATGCCGCCAAGATCAAGCGTCTAAGACTTACGGTTCAAGAATTAGCCTCAGAAACAGTGGGAAACATAGTTACATAGTTACATAGTTAGTACGGCTGAAAAAAGACACATGTCCATCAAGTTCAACCAAGGGAAGGGAAAAGGGAAGGAAAAATTTCTACACATAGGAGCTAATATTTTTTTGTTCTAGGAAATTATCTAACCCTTTTTTAAAGCCATCTACTGTCCCTGCTGTGACCAACTCCTGCGGTAGGCTATTCCATAAATTCACAGTTCTCACTGTAAAGAAGCCTTGTCGCCTCTGCAGCTTGAACCTTTTTTTCTCCAGACGGAGGGAGTGCCCCCTTGTTTTTTGAGGGGGTTTTACAAGGAACAGGATTTCACCATATTTTTTGTATGTGCCATTAATATATTTATATAAGTTAATCATGTCCCCCCTTAGTCTTCTTTTTTCAAGGCTAAATAGGTTTAATTCTTTCAATCTTTCCTCATAACTTAAATTCTCCATGCCCCTTATTAGCTTCGTTGCTCTTCTTTGTATTTTTTCCAACTCCAGGGCATCCTTTCTATGAACTGGAGCCCAGAACTGAACTGCATATTCTAGATGAGGCCTCACTAATGCTTTGTAAAGTGACATTATTACATCCCTGTCCCGCGAGTCCATGCCTCTTTTAATACACGACAATATCCTGCTGGCCTTTGAAGCAGCTGATTGACACTGCATGCTGTTATTGAGTTTATGATTTACAAGTACACCCAGATCCTTCTCAACAAGTGAATCCGCCAGTGTAGCGCCCCCTAGGACATATGATGCATGCAGGTTGTTGGTACCAAGATGCATAACTTTACATTTATCTACATTAAACTTCATTTGCCAAGTGGACGCCCAAACACTTAGTTTGTTTAAATCTGCCTGTAATTCATGAACATCTTCCATAGTCTGAACTATATTACATAGCTTGGTGTCATCTGCAAAAATAGAAATAGTGCTATTAATCCCTTCCTCTATATCATTAATAAATAAGTTGAATAATAGTGGTCCCAGCACTGAACCCTGGGGTACACCACTTATAACCGGGGACCATTCAGAGAAGGAATCATTGACCACAACCCTCTGGATACGGTCCTTGAGCCAATTCTCAATCCAATTACAAACTATATTTTCTAAACCTATAGTCCTTAATTTACCCATTAGGCGTCTATGGGGGACAGTGTCAAATGCCTTTGCAAAGTCTAAAAACACTAAATCCACAGCGGCCCCTCTGTCTAGACTTCTGCTCACCTCTTCATAAAAACAGATTAGGTTAGTTTGACAACTTCTGTCCTTAGTAAAACCGTGCTGGCTGTCACTTATAATGCTATTTATTGTCACATAATCCTGTATATAGTCCCTCAATAGCCCCTCAAACATTTTCCCCACGATGGATGTTAAGCTTACTGGTCTATAATTACCCGGGGAAGACCTAGAGCCCTTTTTGAAAATAGGCACCACATTTGCCCTGCGCCAGTCCCTTGGCACTATACCAGTCACTAGAGATTCTCTGAATATTATGAAAAGGGGGACAGAAATAACTGAACTAAGCTCTTTAAGAATTCTAGGGTGTAACCCATCTGGTCCCGGAGCCTTGTGCACATTTATTTTATTTAATTTAGCTTGGACCATCTCTACATTCATCCAATTCAGTATATCAACTGATATATTAACAGCACTGGCACCGGCTACATCAGCTGCTCTTTCTTCTGTTGTATATACAGAGCTAAAGAACCCATTTAGTAACTCTGCCTTCTCTTGATCCCCTGTGATCAACTCCCCATTACCATTATCTAGGGGTCCTACATGTTCAGACCTTGGCTTTTTTGCATTTATATGCTTGAAGAATTTTTTAGGATTTGTTTTACTATCCTTGGCCACCTGCCTTTCATTTTGTATTTTTGCTAATTTTATTACATTTTTACAGATTTTATTAAGCTCTTTATATTTTACAAAGGCTACAGCTGTACCCTCAGATTTGTATTTTTTAAATGCCCTTTTTTTGTCATGTATTGCCCCTTTCACAGAAGGTGTAAGCCATGTGGGGTTTAATTTGAGTCGTTTATACTTATTACCTGTAGGAATAAATTTTGCACTATAATAACTCAAAGTAGATTTGAAAATCTCCCATTTATCATTTGTTCCATTATTTGACATTAGTTCTTCCCAGTCTATATCCTGAATTGCAGCCCTCATCCTGGGGAAATTGGCTTTCTTAAAATTAAATGTTTTTGCCCTCCCAGCCTGCGTTTGTTTTTTACAGTATAGGTAAAATGTAACTATATTATGATCACTGTTACCGAGGTTTTCACGAACATTGACATTCCCAACAAGATCTGCATTATTAGAAATGACCAGATCCAACAGAGCTTCACCTCTAGTCGGGTCTTCCACAAACTGGCCCATAAAATTTTCCTGCAACAGGTTGAGGAAATGTCTCCCCTTTGCAGTTGAAGCCGAACCATGACACCAATTAATATCCCGGAAATTAAAATCTCCCATTATCACTACAGTACCCGCCTGTGCAGCCCGCTCCATCTGTTTATATATCTGACCTTCCATCTCCTCAGTTATATTGGGGGGTCTATAGATTACACCAAAAGTAATTTTTTCAGTGTTTACCTCCCTTTCTAGTTCCACCCACAAGGTTTCAACCTCCTCACAGTCTTCACCCACTATTGTCTCTTTCACACTCGCCTTCATATCACTTCTCACATACAGACATACACCACCACCTTTCCTATTTGTCCTGTCTTTACGAAAAAGTGTAAAACCCTGTAGATTTACAGCCCAGTCATGTGAAGAGTCCAGCCATGTTTCAGCAACACCAACTATATCTATATTTTCTTCCAGTATCAAGGCCTCCAGCTCCCCCATTTTGCTTGCTAGACTTCTGGCATTTGTGAACATACACTTTAACTTGCCTGTCAGTTTTTCACTTTTATTATCAGAAATGTGATTTGACATTAATCGGTCCTTTTTATTTACACTGATGTTTTGTAACGAAAGGATCTCCTTATCTTGTTGTCTAGTCCTCTCCCCACATTCTGTTTCTCCCCCCACCAATATAGTCTGACCCCTCTCTAACCTGGCTACCCCTTTTTTTTCTACATTGACCTCCCTCCTCAGCCCTAGTTTAAATACTCCGCCACCCCAGCTAGAATTCTCTCCCCCAGCACAGCGGACCCCCTTCCATTTAGGTGCAAATCATCTGCAGAATACAGTTTGTACCCCAATGAAAAGTCAGCCCAGTGCTCTAGGAACCCAAATCCTTCTCCTCTACACCAAGACTTCAGCCATGCATTTAACTCCCTAAGCTCCCGCTGTCTTTCCTGTGATGCGCATGGCACAGGCAGTATTCCTGAGAATACAACCTTGGAGGTCCTTCCCTTCAGCTTGTAGCCTAGTTCTTTAAAATTATTCTTAAGGCTCCTCCACCTACCATTTATTCTGTCGTTGGTACCGACATGGACCACGACAGCTGGATCATCACCAGCCCCTCCCAGCAATTTGTCCACCCGTTCCACCACATGCCGAACCCTGGCACCAGGGAGACAGCAAACCATTCGGTTGAGGCGGTCTTGGCGACAAATTATTCTATCCGTCTTCCTGATTATAGAATCCCCTACAACTATCAATTGTCTTGGCTTGCCTGCATTACCATCCCGCCGACTACTAGCTGGGCTGTTCTCCCGGCTGTTAGGGAGATCAGTATCCACTAGGGCTGCCTTTTCTGAGACTGACACCCTCGCATCATCACCCAACCTGGCAATTTTGCTTGGAATGCCAGAAACCGGATCGGCCTTCCTTGTCTTTGACCCCTTTCTACTGCCCCTAACTACATTAACCCAGCTACTTACCTGATCCTGCTCACCCATGTCTTCACCCTCCAGTTCTAACCCACTAACTGCATGCTCTGTGAGCAGCAAGCTCCGCTCAAAATTGTCTATCCTCCTCAGTGTTGCATTCTGCTCCTCCAGATCTCTAATACGAGCTTCCAGGTGAACAACATGCTCACATCTGCCACAGAGATATTCACCCTGGAACTCCGACTCCAGTCGTGTATACATATGACAAACTGTGCACTGAAGAAAACCTCCAATCTTGCTATCCATTATCCAAGTTACACCAAAACAGCGAACAATTGTCAAAGAAAAAGAAGAGTACTTACTGGGGCTTCAACTCCTCTTTTCAACTCCGGTTTTAGAACTCCACTTAGTTCACAAGCCACTTAAACCACCAAGCTCAGAAAGAGCAAGCTCAAAATGAGGTCTGCTGACTAATTTATACCACCTGTGTCCAGTTAACCCCTTCCCCCTCGTCAGCTGTTCAGCTGGAACGAATCTGCAAGGGAAAAAAAAAATAAAAAATTTACAAATTTTTTTTTTAAATTGTGAGTTTTTGCTATCTTCTATTTGCTAGCAATCAAAACAGATTCACAAACACAGAAATACAGCAACACAATACAGAAGTACAGCAACACAATCCGGTTTTAGAACTCCACTTAGTTCACAAGCCACTTAAACCACCAAGCTCAGAAAGAGCAAGCTCAAAATGAGGTCTGCTGACTAATTTATACCACCTGTGTCCAGTTAACCCCTTCCCCCTCGTCAGCTGTTCAGCTGGAACGAATCTGCAAGGGAAAAAAAAAATAAAAAATTTACAAATTTTTTTTTTAAATTGTGAGTTTTTGCTATCTTCTATTTGCTAGCAATCAAAACAGATTCACAAACACAGAAATACAGCAACACAATACAGAAGTACAGCAACACAATCCGGTTTTAGAACTCCACTTAGTTCACAAGCCACTTAAACCACCAAGCTCAGAAAGTGCTTCTATACTAATTGCCAGGCGCTGAGACGAATGCCGCCAAGATCGAGCGTCTATGACTTACGGTTCAAGAATTAGCCTCGGAAACAGTGGTTCTGAACATGCTGCCAATAGCTCGCCTGGGAAACATCCAGAGAAGTCCAAGATAATGTTTTTTTAGACTGGCTGCCACGAGCTGAAACGCATGCAGCCAAGAGCGAGCGTCTGTGACTTACGGTTCAAGAGTTATTCACAGAAACATGGTTCTGAACTTTGCTGCCAGCCGCGAAAGCGAAAGTAACCAAGATCGAGCGTCTAGGATTTACTTGTGAATAGCTCGCCTGGGAAACTTTCAGATAAGTCAGACAGTGCTTCTATACTAATTGCCAGGCGCTGAGACGAATGCCGCCAAGATCAAGCGTCTAAGACTTACGGTTCAAGAATTAGCCTCAGAAACAGTGGGAAACAGTGCTTCTATACTAATTGCCAGGCGCTGAGACGAATGCCGCCAAGATCGAGCGTCTATGACTTACGGTTCAAGAATTAGCCTCAGAAACAGTGGTTTTGAACATGCTGCCAATAGCTCGCCTGGGAAACATCCAGAGAAGTCCAAGATAGTGTTTTTTTAGACTGGCTGCCACGAGCTGAAACGAATGCAGCCAAGAGCGAGCGTCTGTGACTTACGGTTCAAGAGTTATTCACAGAAACATGGTTCTGAACTTTGCTGCCAGCCGCGAAAGCGAAAGTAACCAAGATCGAGCGTCTAGGATTTACTTGTGAATAGCTCGCCTGGGAAACATCCAGAGAAGTCAAAGACAGTGCTTCTATACTAATTGCCAGGCGCTGAGACGAATGCCGCCAAGATCAAGCGTCTAAGACTTACGGTTCAAGAATTAGCCTCAGAAACAGTGGTTCTGAACATGCTGCCAATAGCTCGCCTGGGAAACGTCCAGAGAAGTCCAAGATAGTGTTTTTTTTAGACTGGCTGCCACGAGCTGAAACGAATGCAGCCAAGAGCGAGCGTCTGTGACTTACGGTTCAAAAGTTATTCACATAAACATGGTTCTGAACTTTGCTGCCAGCCGCGAAAGCGAAAGCAACCAAGATCGAGCGTCTAGGATTTACTTGTGAATAGCTCGCCTGGAAAACATCCAGAGAAGTCAAAGACAGTGCAGCTATACTAATTGCCAGGCGCTGAGACGAATGCCGCAAGGATCAAGCGTCTAAGACTTACGGTTCAAGAATTAGCCTCAGAAACAGTGGGAAACAGTGCTTCTATACTAATTGCCAGGCGCTGAGACGAATGCCGCCAAGATCGAGCGTCTATGACTTACGGTTCAAGAATTAGCCTCAGAAACAGTGGTTCTGAACATGCTGCCAATAGCTCGCCTGGGAAACATCCAGAGAAGTCCAAGATAGTGTTTTTTAGACTGGCTGCCACGAGCTGAAACGAATGCAGCCAAGAGCGAGCGTCTGTGACTTACGGTTCAAGAGTTATTCACAGAAACATGGTTCTGAACTTTGCTGCCAGCCGCGAAAGCGAAAGTAACCAAGATCGAGCGTCTAAGATTTACTTGTGAATAGCTCGCCTGGGAAAAATCCAGAGAAGTCAAAGACAGTGCTTCTATACTAATTGCCAGGCGCTGAGACGAATGCCGCCAAGATCAAGCGTCTAAGACTTACGGTTCAAGAATTAGCCTCAGAAACAGTGGGAAACAGTGCTTCTATACTAATTGCCAGGCGCTGAGACGAATGCCGCCAAGATCGAGCATCTATGACTTACGGTTCAAGAATTAGCCTCAGAAACAGTGGTTCTGAACATGCTGCCAATAGCTCGCCTGGGAAACATCCAGAGAAGTCCAAGATAGTGTTTTTTAGACTGGCTGCCACGAGCTGAAACGAATGCAGCCAAGAGCGAGCGTCTGTGACTTACGGTTCAAGAGTTATTCACAGAAACATGGTTCTGAACTTTGCTGCCAGCCGCGAAAGCGAAAGTAACCAAGATCGAGCGTCTAAGATTTACTTGTGAATAGCTCGCCTGGGAAAAATCCAGAGAAGTCAAAGACAGTGCTTCTATACTAATTGCCAGGCGCTGAGACGAATGCCGCCAAGATCAAGCGTCTAAGACTTACGGTTCAAGAATTAGCCTCAGAAACAGTGGGAAACAGTGCTTCTATACTAATTGCCAGGCGCTGAGACGAATGCCGCCAAGATCGAGCATCTATGACTTACGGTTCAAGAATTAGCCTCAGAAACAGTGGTTCTGAACATGCTGCTAATAGCTCGCCTGGGAAACATCCAGAGAAGTCCAATATAGTGTTTTTTAGACTGGCTGCCACGAGCTGAAACGAATGCAGCCAAGAGCGAGCGTCTGTGACTTACGGTTCAAGAGTTATTCACAGAAACATGGTTCGGAACTTTGCTGCCAGCCGCGAAAGCGAAAATAACCAAGATCGAGCGTCTAGGATTTACTTGTCAATAGCTCACCTGGGAAACATCCAGAGAAGTCAAAGACAGTGCTTCTATACTAATTGCCAGGCGCTGAGACGAATGCCGCCAAGATCGAGCGTCTATGACTTACGGTTCAAGAATTAGCCTCAGAAACAGTGGTTTTGAACCGGCTGCCAATAGCTCGCCTGGGAAACATCCAGAGAAGTCCAAGATAGTGTTTTTTTAGACTGACTGCCACGAGCTGAAACGAATGCAGCCAAGAGCGAGCGTCTGTGACTTACGGTTCAAGAGTTATTCACAAAAACATGGTTCTGAACTTTGCTGCCAACAGCGAAAGCGAAAGTAACCAAGATCGAGCGTCTAGGATTTACTTGTCAATAGCTCGCCTGGGAAACATCCAGAGAAGTCAAAGACAGTGCTTCTATACTAATTGCCAGGCGCTGAGACGAATGCCGCCAAGATCGAGCGTCTATGACTTACGGTTCAAGAATTAGCCTCAGAAACAGTGGGAAACAGTGCTTCTATACTAATTGCCAGGCGCTGAGACGAATGCCGCCAAGATCGAGCGTCTATGACTTACGGTTCAAGAATTAGCCTCAGAAACAGTGGTTCTGAACATGCTGCCAATAGCTCGCCTGGGAAACATCCAGAGAAGTCCAAGATAGTGTTTTTTTAGACTGGCTGCCACGAGCTGAAACGAATGCAGCCAAGAGCGAGCGTCTGTGACTTACGGTTCAAGAGTTATTCACAGAAACATGGTTCTGAACTTTGCTGCCAGCCGCGAAAGCGAAAGTTACCAAGATCGAGCGTCTAGGATTTACTTGTGAATAGCTCGCCTGGGAAAAATCCAGAGAAGTCAAAGACAGTGCTTCTATACTAATTGCCAGGCGCTGAGACGAATGCCGCCAAGATCAAGCGTCTAAGACTTACGGTTCAAGAATTAGCCTCAGAAACAGTGGGAAACAGTGCTTCTATACTAATTGCCAGGCGCTGAGACGAATGCCGCCAAGATCGAGCATCTATGACTTACGGTTCAAGAATTAGCCTCAGAAACAGTGGTTCTGAACATGCTGCTAATAGCTCGCCTGGGAAACATCCAGAGAAGTCCAATATAGTGTTTTTTAGACTGGCTGCCACGAGCTGAAACGAATGCAGCCAAGAGCGAGCATCTGTGACTTACGGTTCAAGAGTTATTCACAGAAACATGGTTCGGAACTTTGCTGCCAGCCGCGAAAGCGAAAATAACCAAGATCGAGCGTCTAGGATTTACTTGTCAATAGCTCACCTGGGAAACATCCAGAGAAGTCAAAGAGAGTGCTTCCATACTAATTGCCAGGCGCTGAGACGAATGCCGCCAAGATCGAGCGTCTATGACTTACGGTTCAAGAATTAGCCTCAGAAACAGTGGTTTTGAACCGGCTGCCAATAGCTCGCCTGGGAAACATCCAGAGAAGTCCAAGATAGTATTTTTTTAGACTGACTGCCACGAGCTGAAACGAATGCAGCCAAGAGCGAGCGTCTGTGACTTACGGTTCAAGAGTTATTCACAGAAACATGGTTCTGAACTTTGCTGCCAGCCGCGAAAGCGAAAGTAACCAAGATCGAGCGTCTAGGATTTACTTGTCAATAGCTCGCCTGGGAAACATCCAGAGAAGTCAAAGACAGTGCTTCTATACTAATTGCCAGGCGCTGAGACGAATGCCGCCAAGATCGAGCGTCTATGACTTACGGTTCAAGAATTAGCCTCAGAAACAGTGGGAAACAGTGCTTCTATACTAATTGCCATGCGCTGAGACGAATGCCGCCAAGATCGAGCGTCTATGACTTACGGTTCAAGAATTAGCCTCAGAAACAGTGGTTCTGAACATGCTGCCAATAGCTCGCCTGGGAAACATCCAGAGAAGTCCAAGATAGTGTTTTGTTAGACTGGCTGCCACGAGCTGAAACGAATGCAGCCAAGAGCGAGCGTCTGTGACTTACGGTTCAAGAGTTATTCACAGAAACATGGTTCTGAACTTTGCTGCCAGCCGCGAAAGCGAAAGTAACCAAGATCGAGCGTCTAGGATTTACTTGTGAATAGCTCGCCTGGGAAACTTTCAGATAAGTCAAAGACAGTGCTTCTATGCTAATTGCCAGGCGCTGAGACGAATGCCGCCAAGATCAAGCGTCTAAGACTTACGGTTCAAGAATTAGCCTCAGAAACAGTGGGAAACAGTGCTTCTATACTAATTGCCAGGCGCTGAGACGAATGCCGCCAAGATCGAGCGTCTATGACTTACGGTTCAAGAATTAGCCTCAGAAACAGTGGTTTTGAACCGGCTGCCAATAGCTCGCCTGGGAAACATCCAGAGAAGTCCAAGATAGTGTTTTTTTAGACTGGCTGCCACGAGCTGAAACGAATGCAGCCAAGAGCGAGCGTCTGTGACTTACGGTTCAAGAGTTATTCACAGAAACATGGTTCTGAACTTTGCTGCCAGCCGCGAAAGCGAAAGTAACCAAGATCGAGCGTCTAGGATTTACTTGTGAATAGCTCGCCTGTGAAACTTTCAGATAAGTCAAAGACAGTGCTTCTATACTAATTGCCAGGCGCTGAGACGAATGCCGCCAAGATCAAGCGTCTAAGACTTACGGTTCAAGAATTAGCCTCAGAAACAGTGGGAAACAGTGCTTCTATACTAATTGCCAGGCGCTGAGACGAATGCCGCCAAGATCGAGCGTCTATGACTTACGGTTCAAGAATTAGCCTCAGAAACAGTGGTTCTGAACATGCTGCCAATAGCTCGCCTGGGAAACATCCAGAGAAGTCCAAGATAGTGTTTTTTTAGACTGGCTGCCACGAGCTGAAACGAATGCAGCCAAGAGCGAGCGTCTGTGACTTACGGTTCAAGAGTTATTCACAGAAACATGGTTCTGAACTTTGCTGCCAGCCGCGAAAGCGAAAGTAACCAAGATCGAGCGTCTAGGATTTACTTGTCAATAGCTCGCCTGGGAAACATCCAGAGAAGTCAAAGACAGTGCTTCTATACTAATTGCCAGGCGCTGAGACGAATGCCGCCAAGATCGAGCGTCTATGACTTACGGTTCAAGAATTAGCCTCAGAAACAGTGGGAAACAGTGCTTCTATACTAATTGCCAGGCGCTGAGACGAATGCCGCCAAGATCGAGCGTCTATGACTTACGGTTCAAGAATTAGCCTCAGAAACAGTGGTTCTGAACATGCTGCCAATAGCTCGCCTGGGAAACATCCAGAGAAGTCCAAGATAGTGTTTTGTTAGACTGGCTGCCACGAGCTGAAACGAATGCAGCCAAGAGCGAGCGTCTGTGACTTACGGTTCAAGAGTTATTCACAGAAACATGGTTCTGAACTTTGCTGCCAGCCGCGAAAGCGAAAGTAACCAAGATCGAGCGTCTAGGATTTACTTGTGAATAGCTCGCCTGGGAAACTTTCAGATAAGTCAAAGACAGTGCTTCTATGCTAATTGCCAGGCGCTGAGACGAATGCCGCCAAGATCAAGCGTCTAAGACTTACGGTTCAAGAATTAGCCTCAGAAACAGTGGGAAACAGTGCTTCTATACTAATTGCCAGGCGCTGAGACGAATGCCGCCAAGATCGAGCGTCTATGACTTACGGTTCAAGAATTAGCCTCAGAAACAGTGGTTCTGAACATGCTGCCAATAGCTCGCCTGGGAAACATCCAGAGAAGTCCAAGATAGTGTTTTTTTAGACTGGCTGCCACGAGCTGAAACGAATGCAGCCAAGAGCGAGCGTCTGTGACTTACGGTTCAAGAGTTATTCACAGAAACATGGTTCTGAACTTTGCTGCCAGCCGCGAAAGCGAAAGTAACCAAGATCGAGCGTCTAGGATTTACTTGTCAATAGCTCGCCTGGGAAACATCCAGAGAAGTCAAAGACAGTGCTTCTATACTAATTGCCAGGCGCTGAGACGAATGCCGCCAAGATCGAGCGTCTATGACTTACGGTTCAAGAATTAGCCTCAGAAACAGTGGGAAACAGTGCTTCTATACTAATTGCCAGGCGCTGAGACGAATGCCGCCAAGATCGAGCGTCTATGACTTACGGTTCAAGAATTAGCCTCAGAAACAGTGGTTCTGAACATGCTGCCAATAGCTCGCCTGGGAAACATCCAGAGAAGTCCAAGATAGTGTTTTTTTAGACTGGCTGCCACGAGCTGAAACGAATGCAGCCAAGAGCGAGCGTCTGTGACTTACGGTTCAAGAGTTATTCACAGAAACATGGTTCTGAACTTTGCTGCCAGCCGCGAAAGCGAAAGTTACCAAGATCGAGCGTCTAGGATTTACTTGTGAATAGCTCGCCTGGGAAAAATCCAGAGAAGTCAAAGACAGTGCTTCTATACTAATTGCCAGGCGCTGAGACGAATGCCGCCAAGATCAAGCGTCTAAGACTTACGGTTCAAGAATTAGCCTCAGAAACAGTGGGAAACAGTGCTTCTATACTAATTGCCAGGCGCTGAGACGAATGCCGCCAAGATCGAGCATCTATGACTTACGGTTCAAGAATTAGCCTCAGAAACAGTGGTTCTGAACATGCTGCTAATAGCTCGCCTGGGAAACATCCAGAGAAGTCCAATATAGTGTTTTTTTAGACTGACTGCCACGAGCTGAAACGAATGCAGCCAAGAGCGAGCGTCTGTGACTTACGGTTCAAGAGTTATTCACAGAAACATGGTTCTGAACTTTGCTGCCAGCCGCGAAAGCGAAAGTAACCAAGATCGAGCGTCTAGGATTTACTTGTCAATAGCTCGCCTGGGAAACATCCAGAGAAGTCAAAGACAGTGCTTCTATACTAATTGCCAGGCGCTGAGACGAATGCCGCCAAGATCGAGCGTCTATGACTTACGGTTCAAGAATTAGCCTCAGAAACAGTGGGAAACAGTGCTTCTATACTAATTGCCAGGCGCTGAGACGAATGCCGCCAAGATCGAGCGTCTATGACTTACGGTTCAAGAATTAGCCTCAGAAACAGTGGTTCTGAACATGCTGCCAATAGCTCGCCTGGGAAACATCCAGAGAAGTCCAAGATAGTGTTTTTTTAGACTGGCTGCCACGAGCTGAAACGAATGCAGCCAAGAGCGAGCGTCTGTGACTTACGGTTCAAGAGTTATTCACAGAAACATGGTTCTGAACTTTGCTGCCAGCCGCGAAAGCGAAAGTAACCAAGATCGAGCGTCTAGGATTTACTTGTGAATAGCTCGCCTGGGAAACTTTCAGATAAGTCAAAGACAGTGCTTCTATGCTAATTGCCAGGCGCTGAGACGAATGCCGCCAAGATCAAGCGTCTAAGACTTACGGTTCAAGAATTAGCCTCAGAAACAGTGGGAAACAGTGCTTCTATACTAATTGCCAGGCGCTGAGACGAATGCCGCCAAGATCGAGCGTCTATGACTTACGGTTCAAGAATTAGCCTCAGAAACAGTGGTTTTGAACCGGCTGCCAATAGCTCGCCTGGGAAACATCCAGAGAAGTCCAAGATAGTGTTTTTTTAGACTGGCTGCCACGAGCTGAAACGAATGCAGCCAAGAGCGAGCGTCTGTGACTTACGGTTCAAGAGTTATTCACAGAAACATGGTTCTGAACTTTGCTGCCAGCCGCGAAAGCGAAAGTAACCAAGATCGAGCGTCTAGGATTTACTTGTGAATAGCTCGCCTGTGAAACTTTCAGATAAGTCAAAGACAGTGCTTCTATACTAATTGCCAGGCGCTGAGACGAATGCCGCCAAGATCAAGCGTCTAAGACTTACGGTTCAAGAATTAGACTCAGAAACAGTGGGAAACAGTGCTTCTATACTAATTGCCAGGCGCTGAGACGAATGCCGCCAAGATCGAGCGTCTATGACTTACGGTTCAAGAATTAGCCTCAGAAACAGTGGTTCTGAACATGCTGCCAATAGCTCGCCTGGGAAACATCCAGAGAAGTCCAAGATAGTGTTTTTTTAGACTGGCTGCCACGAGCTGAAACGAATGCAGCCAAGAGCGAGCGTCTGTGACTTACGGTTCAAGAGTTATTCACAGAAACATGGTTCTGAACTTTGCTGCCAGCCGCGAAAGCGAAAGTAACCAAGATCGAGCGTCTAGGATTTACTTGTGCATAGCTCTCCTGGGAAACTTTCAGATAAGTCAAAGACAGTGCTTCTATACTAATTGCCAGGCGCTGAGACGAATGCCGCCAAGATCAAGCGTCTAAGACTTACGGTTCAAGAATTAGCCTCAGAAACAGTGGGAAACAGTGCTTCTATACTAATTGCCAGGCGCTGAGACGAATGCCGCCAAGATCGAGCGTCTATGACTTACGGTTCAAGAATTAGCCTCAGAAACAGTGGTTCTAAACATGCTGCCAATAGCTCGTCTGGGAAACATCCAGAGAAGTCCAAGATAGTGTTTTTTAGACTGACTGCCACGAGCTGAAACGAATGCAGCCAAGAGCGAGCGTCTGTCACTTACGGTTCAAGAGTTATTCACAGAAACATGGTTCTGAACTTTGCTGCCAGCCGCGAAAGCGAAAATAACCAAGATCGAGCGTCTAGGATTTACTTGTCAATAGCTCGCCTGGGAAACATCCAGAGAAGTCAAAGACAGTGCTTCTATACTAATTGCCAGGCGCTGAGACGAATGCCGCCAAGATCGAGCGTCTATGACTTACGGTTCAAGAATTAGCCTCAGAAACAGTGGGAAACAGTGCTTCTATACTAATTGCCAGGCGCTGAGACGAATGCCGCCAAGATCGAGCGTCTATGACTTACGGTTCAAGAATTAGCCTCAGAAACAGTGGTTCTGAACATGCTGCCAATAGCTCGCCTGGGAAACATCCAGAGAAGTCCAAGATAGTGTTTTTTTAGACTGGCTGCCACGAGCTGAAACGAATGCAGCCAAGAGCGAGCGTCTGTGACTTACGGTTCAAGAGTTATTCACAGAAACATGGTTCTGAACTTTGCTGCCAGCCGCGAAAGCGAAAGTAACCAAGATCGAGCGTCTAGGATTTACTTGTGAATAGCTCGCCTGGGAAACTTTCAGATAAGTCAAAGACAGTGCTTCTATGCTAATTGCCAGGCGCTGAGACGAATGCCGCCAAGATCAAGCGTCTAAGACTTACGGTTCAAGAATTAGCCTCAGAAACAGTGGGAAACAGTGCTTCTATACTAATTGCCAGGCGCTGAGACGAATGCCGCCAAGATCGAGCGTCTATGACTTACGGTTCAAGAATTAGCCTCAGAAACAGTGGTTTTGAACCGGCTGCCAATAGCTCGCCTGGGAAACATCCAGAGAAGTCCAAGATAGTGTTTTTTTAGACTGGCTGCCACGAGCTGAAACGAATGCAGCCAAGAGCGAGCGTCTGTGACTTACGGTTCAAGAGTTATTCACAGAAACATGGTTCTGAACTTTGCTGCCAGCCGCGAAAGCGAAAGTAACCAAGATCGAGCGTCTAGGATTTACTTGTCAATAGCTCGCATGGGAAACATCCAGAGAAGTCAAAGACAGTGCTTCTATACTAATTGCCAGGCGCTGAGACGAATGCCGCCAAGATCGAGCGTCTATGACTTACGGTTCAAGAATTAGCCTCAGAAACAGTGGGAAACAGTGCTTCTATACTAATTGCCAGGCGCTGAGACGAATGCCGCCAAGATCGAGCGTCTATGACTTACGGTTCAAGAATTAGCCTCAGAAACAGTGGTTCTGAACATGCTGCCAATAGCTCGCCTGGGAAACATCCAGAGAAGTCCAAGATAGTGTTTTTTTAGACTGGCTGCCACGAGCTGAAACGAATGCAGCCAAGAGCGAGCGTCTGTGACTTACGGTTCAAGAGTTATTCACAGAAACATGGTTCTGAACTTTGCTGCCAGCCGCGAAAGCGAAAGTAACCAAGATCGAGCGTCTAGGATTTACTTGTGAATAGCTCGCCTGGGAAACTTTCAGATAAGTCAAAGACAGTGCTTCTATACTAATTGCCAGGCGCTGAGACGAATGCCGCCAAGATCAAGCGTCTAAGACTTACGGTTCAAGAATTAGCCTCAGAAACATTGGGAAACAGTGCTTCTATACTAATTGCCAGGCGCTGAGACGAATGCGGCCAAGATCGAGCGTCTATGATTTACGGTTCAAGAATTAGCCTCAGAAACAGTGGGAAACAGTGCTTCTATACTAATTTCCAGGTGCTGAGACGAATGCCGCCAAGATCGAGCGTCTATGACTTACGGTTCAAGAATTAGCCTCAGAAACAGTGGTTCTAAACATGCTGCCAATAGCTCGCCTGGGAAACATCCAGAGAAGTCCAAGATAGTGTTTTTTAGACTGACTGCCACGAGCTGAAACGAATGCAGCCAAGAGCGAGCGTCTGTCACTTACGGTTCAAGAGTTATTCACAGAAACATGGTTCTGAACTTTGCTGCCAGCCGCGAAAGCGAAAATAACCAAGATCGAGCGTTTAGGATTTACTTGTCAATAGCTCGCCTGGGAAACATCCAGTGAAGTCAAAGACAGTGCTTCTATACTAATTGCCAGGCGCTGAGACGAATGCCGCCAAGATCGAGCGTCTATGACTTACGGTTCAAGAGTTATTCACAGAAACATGGTTCTAAACTTTGCTGCCAGCCGCGAAAGCGAAAGTAACCAAGATCGAGCGTCTAGGATTTACTTGTGAATAGCTCGCCTGGGAAACTTTCAGATAAGTCAAAGACAGTGCTTCTATACTAATTGCCAGGCGCTGAGACGAATGCCGCCAAGATCAAGCGTCTAAGACTTACGGTTCAAGAATTAGCCTCAGAAACAGTGGGAAACAGTGCTTCTATACTAATTGCCAGGCGCTGAGACGAATGCCGCCAAGATCGAGCGTCTATGACTTACGGTTCAAGAATTAGCCTCAGAAACAGTGGTTCTGAACATGCTGCCAATAGCTCGCCTGGGAAACATCCTGAGAAGTCCAAGATAGTGTTTTTTTAGACTGGCTGCCACGAGCTGAAACGAATGCAGCCAAGAGCGAGCGTCTGTGACTTACGGTTCAAGAGTTATTCACAGAAACATGGTTCTGAACTTTGCTGCCAGCCGCGAAAGCGAAAGTAACCAAGATCGAGCGTCTAGGATTTACTTGTGAATAGCTCGCCTGGGAAACTTTCAGATAAGTCAAAGACAGTGCTTCTATACTAATTGCCAGGCGCTGAGACGAATGCCGCCAAGATCAAGCGTCTAAGACTTACGGTTCAATAATTAGCCTCAGAAACAGTGGGAAACAGTGCTTCTATACTAATTGCCAGGCGCTGAGACGAATGCCGCCAAGATCGAGCGTCTATGACTTACGGTTCAAGAATTAGCCTCAGAAACAGTGGTTCTGAACATGCTGCCAATAGCTCGCCTGGGAAACATCCAGAGAAGTCCAAGATAGTGTTTTTTTAGACTGGCTGCCACGAGCTGAAACGAATGCAGCCAAGAGCGAGAGTCTGTGACTTACGGTTCAAGAGTTATTCACAGAAACATGGTTCTGAACTTTGCTGCCAGCCGCGAAAGCGAAAGTAACCAAGATCGAGCGTCTAGGATTTACTTGTGAATAGCTCGCCTGGGAAACTTTCAGATAAGTCAAAGACAGTGCTTCTATACTAATTGCCAGGCGCTGAGACGAATGCCGCCAAGATCAAGCGTCTAAGACTTACGGTTCAATAATTAGCCTCAGAAACAGTAAGAAACAGTGCTTCTATACTAATTGCCAGGCGCTGAGACGAATGCCGCCAAGATCGAGCGTCTATGACTTACGGTTCAAGAATTAGCCTCAGAAACAGTGGTTCTGAACATGCTGCCAATAGCTCGCCTGGGAAACATCCAGAGAAGTCCAAGATAGTGTTTTTTAGACTGGCTGCCACGAGCTGAAACGAATGCAGCCAAGAGCGAGCGTCTGTCACTTACGGTTCAAGAGTTATTCACAGAAACATGGTTCTGAACTTTGCTGCCAGCCGCGAAAGCGAAAATAACTAAGATCGAGCGTCTAGGATTTACTTGTCAATAGCTCGCCTGGGAAACATCCAGTGAAGTCAAAGACAGTGCTTCTATACTAATTGCCAGGCGCTGAGACGAATGCCGCCAAGATCGAGCGTCTATGACTTACGGTTCAAGAATTAGCCTCAGAAACAGTGGTTCTGAACATGCTGCCAATAGCTCGCCTGGGAAACATCCAGAGAAGTCCAATATAGTGTTTTTTAGACTGGCTGCCACGAGCTGAAACGAATGCAGCCAAGAGCGAGCATCTGTGACTTACGGTTCAAGAGTTATTCACAGAAACATGGTTCGGAACTTTGCTGCCAGCCGCGAAAGCGAAAATAACCAAGATCGAGCGTCTAGGATTTACTTGTCAATAGCTCACCTGGGAAACATCCAGAGAAGTCAAAGACAGTGCTTCTATACTAATTGCCAGGCGCTGAGACGAATGCCGCCAAGATCGAGCGTCTATGACTTACGGTTCAAGAATTAGCCTCAGAAACAGTGGTTTTGAACCGGCTGCCAATAGCTCGCCTGGGAAACATCCAGAGAAGTCCAAGATAGTGTTTTTTAGACTGACTGCCACGAGCTGAAACTAATGCAGCCAAGAGCGAGCGTCTGTGACTTACGGTTCAAGAGTTATTCACAGAAACATGGTTCTGAACTTTGCTGCCAGCCGCGAAAGCGAAAGTAACCAAGATCGAGCGTCTAGGATTTACTTGTCAATAGCTCGCCTGGGAAACATCCAGAGAAGTCAAAGACAGTGCTTCTATACTAATTGCCAGGCGCTGAGACGAATGCCGCCAAGATCGAGCGTCTATGACTTACGGTTCAAGAATTAGCCTCAGAAACAGTGGGAAACAGTGCTTCTATACTAATTGCCAGGCGCTGAGACGAATGCCGCCAAGATCGAGCGTCTATGACTTACGGTTCAAGAATTAGCCTCAGAAACAGTGGTTTTGAACCGGCTGCCAATAGCTCGCCTGGGAAACATCCAGAGAAGTCCAAGATAGTGTTTTTTAGACTGACTGCCACGAGCTGAAACGAATGCAGCCAAGAGCGAGCGTCTGTCACTTACGGTTCAAGAGTTATTCACAGAAACATGGTTCTGAACTTTGCTGCCAGCCGCGAAAGCGAAAATAACCAAGATCGAGCGTCTAGGATTTACTTGTCAATAGCTCGCCTGGGAAACATCCAGAGAAGTCAAAGACAGTGCTTCTATACTAATTGCCAGGCGCTGAGACGAATGCCGCCAAGATCGAGCGTCTATGACTTACGGTTCAAGAATTAGCCTCAGAAACAGTGGGAAACAGTGCTTCTATACTAATTGCCAGGCGCTGAGACGAATGCCGCCAAGATCGAGCGTCTATGACTTACGGTTCAAGAATTAGCCTCAGAAACAGTGGTTCTGAACATGCTGCCAATAGCTCGCCTGGGAAACATCCAGAGAAGTCCAAGATAGTGTTTTTTTAGACTGGCTGCCACGAGCTGAAACGAATGCAGCCAAGAGCGAGCGTCTGTGACTTACGGTTCAAGAGTTATTCACAGAAACATGGTTCTGAACTTTGCTGCCAGCCGCGAAAGCGAAAGTAACCAAGATCGAGCGTCTAGGATTTACTTGTGAATAGCTCGCCTGGGAAACTTTCAGATAAGTCAAAGACAGTGCTTCTATGCTAATTGCCAGGCGCTGAGACGAATGCCGCCAAGATCAAGCGTCTAAGACTTACGGTTCAAGAATTAGCCTCAGAAACAGTGGGAAACAGTGCTTCTATACTAATTGCCAGGCGCTGAGACGAATGCCGCCAAGATCGAGCGTCTATGACTTACGGTTCAAGAATTAGCCTCAGAAACAGTGGTTTTGAACCGGCTGCCAATAGCTCGCCTGGGAAACATCCAGAGAAGTCCAAGATAGTGTTTTTTTAGACTGGCTGCCACGAGCTGAAACGAATGCAGCCAAGAGCGAGCGTCTGTGACTTACGGTTCAAGAGTTATTCACAGAAACATGGTTCTGAACTTTGCTGCCAGCCGCGAAAGCGAAAGTAACCAAGATCGAGCGTCTAGGATTTACTTGTCAATAGCTCGCATGGGAAACATCCAGAGAAGTCAAAGACAGTGCTTCTATACTAATTGCCAGGCGCTGAGACGAATGCCGCCAAGATCGAGCGTCTATGACTTACGGTTCAAGAATTAGCCTCAGAAACAGTGGGAAACAGTGCTTCTATACTAATTGCCAGGCGCTGAGACGAATGCCGCCAAGATCGAGCGTCTATGACTTACGGTTCAAGAATTAGCCTCAGAAACAGTGGTTCTGAACATGCTGCCAATAGCTCGCCTGGGAAACATCCAGAGAAGTCCAAGATAGTGTTTTTTTAGACTGGCTGCCACGAGCTGAAACGAATGCAGCCAAGAGCGAGCGTCTGTGACTTACGGTTCAAGAGTTATTCACAGAAACATGGTTCTGAACTTTGCTGCCAGCCGCGAAAGCGAAAGTAACCAAGATCGAGCGTCTAGGATTTACTTGTGAATAGCTCGCCTGGGAAACTTTCAGATAAGTCAAAGACAGTGCTTCTATACTAATTGCCAGGCGCTGAGACGAATGCCGCCAAGATCAAGCGTCTAAGACTTACGGTTCAAGAATTAGCCTCAGAAACATTGGGAAACAGTGCTTCTATACTAATTGCCAGGCGCTGAGACGAATGCGGCCAAGATCGAGCGTCTATGACTTACGGTTCAAGAATTAGCCTCAGAAACAGTGGGAAACAGTGCTTCTATACTAATTTCCAGGTGCTGAGACGAATGCCGCCAAGATCGAGCGTCTATGACTTACGGTTCAAGAATTAGCCTCAGAAACAGTGGTTCTAAACATGCTGCCAATAGCTCGCCTGGGAAACATCCAGAGAAGTCCAAGATAGTGTTTTTTAGACTGACTGCCACGAGCTGAAACGAATGCAGCCAAGAGCGAGCGTCTGTCACTTACGGTTCAAGAGTTATTCACAGAAACATGGTTCTGAACTTTGCTGCCAGCCGCGAAAGCGAAAATAACCAAGATCGAGCGTTTAGGATTTACTTGTCAATAGCTCGCCTGGGAAACATCCAGTGAAGTCAAAGACAGTGCTTCTATACTAATTGCCAGGCGCTGAGACGAATGCCGCCAAGATCGAGCGTCTATGACTTACGGTTCAAGAATTCGCCTCAGAAACAGTGGGAAACAGTGCTTCTATACTAATTGCCAGGCGCTGAGACGAATGCCGCCAAGATCGAGCGTCTATGACTTACGGTTCAAGAGTTATTCACAGAAACATGGTTCTAAACTTTGCTGCCAGCCGCGAAAGCGAAAGTAACCAAGATCGAGCGTCTAGGATTTACTTGTGAATAGCTCGCCTGGGAAACTTTCAGATAAGTCAAAGGCAGTGCTTCTATACTAATTGCCAGGCGCTGAGACGAATGCCGCCAAGATCAAGCGTCTAAGACTTACGGTTCAAGAATTAGCCTCAGAAACAGTGGGAAACAGTGCTTCTATACTAATTGCCAGGCGCTGAGACGAATGCCGCCAAGATCGAGCGTCTATGACTTACGGTTCAAGAATTAGCCTCAGAAACAGTGGTTCTGAACATGCTGCCAATAGCTCGCCTGGGAAACATCCTGAGAAGTCCAAGATAGTGTTTTTTTAGACTGGCTGCCACGAGCTGAAACGAATGCAGCCAAGAGCGAGCGTCTGTGACTTACGGTTCAAGAGTTATTCACAGAAACATGGTTCTGAACTTTGCTGCCAGCCGCGAAAGCGAAAGTAACCAAGATCGAGCGTCTAGGATTTACTTGTGAATAGCTCGCCTGGGAAACTTTCAGATAAGTCAAAGACAGTGCTTCTATACTAATTGCCAGGCGCTGAGACGAATGCCGCCAAGATCAAGCGTCTAAGACTTACGGTTCAATAATTAGCCTCAGAAACAGTGGGAAACAGTGCTTCTATACTAATTGCCAGGCGCTGAGACGAATGCCGCCAAGATCGAGCGTCTATGACTTACGGTTCAAGAATTAGCCTCAGAAACAGTGGTTCTGAACATGCTGCCAATAGCTCGCCTGGGAAACATCCAGAGAAGTCCAAGATAGTGTTTTTTTAGACTGGCTGCCACGAGCTGAAACGAATGCAGCCAAGAGCGAGCGTCTGTGACTTACGGTTCAAGAGTTATTCACAGAAACATGGTTCTGAACTTTGCTGCCAGCCGCGAAAGCGAAAGTAACCAAGATCGAGCGTCTAGGATTTACTTGTGAATAGCTCGCCTGGGAAACTTTCAGATAAGTCAAAGACAGTGCTTCTATACTAATTGCCAGGCGCTGAGACGAATGCCGCCAAGATCGAGCGTCTATGACTTACGGTTCAAGAATTAGCCTCAGAAACAGTGGTTTTGAACATGCTGCCAATAGCTCGCCTGGGAAACATCCAGAGAAGTCCAAGATAGTGTTTTTTTAGACTGGCTGCCACGAGCTGAAACGAATGCAGCCAAGAGCGAGCGTCTGTGACTTACGGTTCAAGAGTTATTCACAGAAACATGGTTCTGAACTTTGCTGCCAGCCGCGAAAGCGAAAGTAACCAAGATCGAGCGTCTAGGATTTACTTGTGAATAGCTCGCCTGGGAAACATCCAGAGAAGTCAAAGACAGTGCTTCTATACTAATTGCCAGGCGCTGAGACGAATGCCGCCAAGATCAAGCGTCTAAGACTTACGGTTCAAGAATTAGCCTCAGAAACAGTGGGAAACAGTGCTTCTATACTAATTGCCAGGCGCTGAGACGAATGCCGCCAAGATCGAGCGTCTATGACTTACGGTTCAAGAATTAGCCTCAGAAACAGTGGTTCAAAACATGCTGCCATTAGCTCGCCTGGGAAACATCCAGAGAAGTCCAAGATAGTGTTTTTTAGACTGGCTGCCACGAGCTGAAACGAATGCAGCCAAGAGCGAGCGTCTGTGACTTACGGTTCAAGAGTTATTCACAGAAACATGGTTCGGAACTTTGCTGCCAGCCGCGAAAGCGAAAATAACCAAGATCGAGCGTCTAGGATTTACTTGTCAATAGCTCGCCTGGGAAACATCCAGAGAAGTCAAAGACAGTGCTTCTATACTAATTGCCAGGCGCTGAGACGAATGCCGCCAAGATCGAGCGTCTATGACTTACGGTTCAAGAATTAGCCTCAGAAACAGTGGTTCTGAACATGCTGCCAATAGCTCGCCTGGGAAACATCCAGAGAAGTCCAAGATAGTGTTTTTTTAGACTGGCTGCCACGAGCTGAAACGAATGCAGCCAAGAGCGAGCGTCTGTGACTTACGGTTCAAAAGTTATTCTCATAAACATGGTTCTGAACTTTGCTGCCAGCCGCGAAAGCGAAAATAACCAAGATCGAGCGTCTAGGATTACTTGTCAATAGCTCGCCTGGGAAACATCCAGTGAAGTCAAAGACAGTGCTTCTATACTAATTGCCAGGCGCTGAGACGAATGCCGCCAAGATCGAGAGTCTATGACCTTACGGTTCAAGAATTAGCCTCAGAAACAGTGGGAAACAGTGCTTCTATACTAATTTCCAGGTGCTGAGACGAATACCGCCAAGATCGAGCGTCTATGACTTACGGTTCAAGAATTAGCCTCAGAAACAGTGGTTCTAAACATGCTGCCAATAGCTCGTCTGGGAAACATCCAGAGAAGTCCAAGATAGTGTTTTTTAGACTGACTGCCACGAGCTGAAACGAATGCAGCCAAGAGCGAGCGTCTGTCACTTACGGTTCAAGAGTTATTCACAGAAACATGGTTCTGAACTTTGCTGCCAGCCGCGAAAGCGAAAATAACCAAGATCGAGCGTCTAGGATTTACTTGTCAATAGCTCGCCTGGGAAACATCCAGAGAAGTCAAAGACAGTGCTTCTATACTAATTGCCAGGCGCTGAGACGAATGCCGCCAAGATCAAGCGTCTATGACTTACGGTTCAAGAATAGCCTCAGAAACAGTGGGGAAACAGTGCTTCTATACTAATTGCCAGGCGCTGAGACGAATGCCGCCAAGATCGAGCGTCTATGGACTTACGGTTCAAGAATTAGCCTCAGAAACAGTGGTTCTGAACATGCTGCCAATAGCTCGCCTGGGAAACATCCAGAGAAGTCCAAGATAGTGATTTTTTAGACTGGCTGCCACGAGCTGAAACGAATGCAGCCAAGAGCGAGCGTCTGTGACTTACGGTTCAAAAGTTATTCACATAAACATGGTTCTGAACTTTGCTGCCAGCCGCGAAAGCGAAAGCAACAAGATCGAGCGTCTAGGATTTACTTGTGAATAGCTCGCCTGGGAAACTTTCAGATAAGTCAAAGACAGTGCTTCTATGCTAATTGCCAGGAGCTGAGACGAATGCCGCCAAGATCAAGCGTCTAAGACTTACGGTTCAAGAATTAGCCTCAGAATTAGTGGGAAACAGTGCTTCTATACTAATTGCCAGGCGCTGAGACGAATGCCGCCAAGATCGAGCGTCTATGACTTACGGTTCAAGAATTAGCCTCAGAAACAGTGGTTCTGAACATGCTGCCAATAGCTCGCCTGGGAAACATCCAGAGAAGTCCAAGATAGTGTTTTTTTTAGACTGGCTGCCACGAGCTGAAACGAATGCAGCCAAGAGCGAGCGTCTGTGACTTACGGTTCAAGAGTTATTCACAGAAACATGGTTCTGAACTTTGCTGCCAGCCGCGAAAGCGAAAGTAACCAAGATCGAGCGTCTAGGATTTACTTGTCAATAGCTCGCCTGGGAAACATCCAGAGAAGTCAAAGACAGTGCTTCTATACTAATTGCCAGGCGCTGAGACGAATGCCGCCAAGATCGAGCGTCTATGACTTACGGTTCAAGAATTAGCCTCAGAAACAGTGGTTCTAAACATGCTGCCAATAGCTCGTCTGGGAAAACATCCAGAGAAGTCCAAGATAGTGTTTTTTAGACTGACTGCCACGAGCTGAAACGAATGCAGCCAAGAGCGAGCGTCTGTCACTTACGGTTCAAGAGTTATTCACAGAAACATGGTTCTGAACTTTGCTGCCAGCCGCGAAAGCGAAAATAACCAAGATCGAGCGTCTAGGATTTACTTGTCAATAGCTCGCCTGGGAAACATCCAGAGAAGTCAAAGACAGTGCTTCTATACTAATTGCCAGGCGCTGAGACGAATGCCGCCAAGATCGAGCGTCTATGACTTACGGTTCAAGAATTAGCCTCAGAAACAGTGGAAACAGTGCTTCTATACTAATTGCCAGGCGCTGAGACGAATGCCGCCAAGATCGAGCGTCTATGACTTACGGTTCAAGAATTAGCCTCGGAAACAGTGGTTCTGAACATGCTGCCAATAGCTCGCCTGGGAAACATCCAGAGAAGTCCAAGATAGTGTTTTTTAGACTGGCTGCCACGAGCTGAAACGAATGCAGCCAAGAGCGAGCGTCTGTGACTTACGGTTCAAGAGTTATTCACAGAAACATGGTTCTGAACTTTGCTGCCAGCCGCGAAAGCGAAAGTAACCAAGATCGAGCGTCTAGGATTTACTTGTGAATAGCTCGCCTGGGAAACTTTCAGATAAGTCAAAGACAGTGCTTCTATGCTAATTGCCAGGCGCTGAGACGAATGCCGCCAAGATCAAGCGTCTAAGACTTACGGTTCAAGAATTAGCCTCAGAAACAGTGGGAAACAGTGCTTCTATACTAATTGCCAGGCGCTGAGACGAATGCCGCCAAGATCGAGCGTCTATGACTTACGGTTCAAGAATTAGCCTCAGAAACAGTGGTTTTGAACATGCTGCCAATAGCTCGCCTGGGAAACATCCAGAGAAGTCCAAGATAGTGTTTTTGTAGACTGGCTGCCACGAGCTGAAACGAATGCAGCCAAGAGCGAGCGTCTGTGACTTACGGTTCAAGAGTTATTCACAGAAACATGGTTCTGAACTTTGCTGCCAGCCGCGAAAGCGAAAGTAACCAAGATCGAGCGTCTAGGATTTACTTGTGAATAGCTCGCCTGGGAAACATCCAGAGAAGTCAAAGACAGTGCTTCTATACTAATTGCCAGGCGCTGAGACGAATGCCGCCAAGATCAAGCGTCTAAGACTTACGGTTCAAGAATTAGCCTCAGAAACAGTGGGAAACAGTGCTTCTATACTAATTGCCAGGCGCTGAGACGAATGCCGCCAAGATCGAGCGTCTATGACTTACGGTTCAAGAATTAGCCTCAGAGACAGTGGTTCTGAACATGCTGCCAATAGCTCGCCTGGGAAACATCCAGAGAAGTCCAAGATAGTGTTTTTTTTAGACTGGCTGCCACGAGCTGAAACGAATGCAGCCAAGAGCGAGCGTCTGTGACTTACGGTTCAAAAGTTATTCACATAAACATGGTTCTGAACTTTGCTGCCAGCCGCGAAAGCCAAAGCAACCAAGATCGAGCGTCTAGGATTTACTTGTGAATAGCTCGCCTGGAAACTTCCAGAGAAGTCAAAGACAGTGCAGCTATACTATTGCCAGGCGCTGAGACGAATGCCGCCAAGATCAGCGTCTAAGACTTACGGTTCAAGAATTAGCCTCAGAAACAGTGGGAAACCGTGCTTCTATACTAATTGCCAGGCGCTGAGACGAATGCCGCCAAGATCGAGCGTCTATGACTTACGGTTCAAGAATTAGCCTCAGAAACAGTGGTTCTGAACATGCTGCCAATAGCTCGACTGGGAAACATCCAGAGAAGTCCAAGATAGTGTTTTTTAGACTGGCTGCCACGAGCTGAAACGAATGCAGCCAAGAGCGAGCGTCTGTCACTTACGGTTCAAGAGTTATTCACAGAAACATGGTTCTGAACTTTGCTGCCAGCCGCGAAAGCGAAAATAACCAAGATCGAGCGTTTAGGATTTACTTGTCAATAGCTCGCCTGGGAAACATCCAGAGAAGTCAAGGACAGTGCTTCTATACTAATTGCCAGGCGCTGAGACGAATGCCGCCAAGATCGAGCGTCTATGACTTACGGTTTCAAGAATTAGCCTCAGAAACAGTGGGAAACAGTGCTTCTATACTAATTGCCAGGCGCTGAGACGAATGCCGCCAAGATCGAGCGTCTATGACACGGTTCAAGAATTAGCCTCAGAAACAGTGGTTCTGAACATGCTGCCAATAGCTCGCCTGGGAAACATCCAGAGAAGTCCAAGATAGTGATTTTTTAGACTGGCTGCCACGAGCTGAAACGCATGCAGCCAAGAGCGAGCGTCTGTGACTTACGATTCAAGAGTTATTCACAGAAACATGGTCTGAACTTTGCTGCCATCCGCGAAAGCGAAAGTAACCAAGATCGAGCGTCTAGGATTTAATTGTGAATAGCTCGCCTGGGAAACTTTCAGATAAGTCAAAGACAGTGCTTCTATACTAATTGCCAGGCGCTGAGACGAATGCCGCCAAGATCAAGCGTCTAAGACTTACGGTTCAAGAATTAGCCATAGAAACAGTGGGAAACAGTGCTTCTATACTAATTGCCAGGCGCTGAGACGAATGCCGCCAAGATCGAGCGTCTATGACTTACGGTTCAAGAATTAGCCTCAGAAACAGTGGTTTTGAACCGGCTGCCAATAGCTCGCCTGGGAAACATCCAGAGAAGTCCAAGATAGTGTTTTTTTAGACTGACTGCCACGAGCTGAAACGCATGCAGCCAAGAGCGAGCGTCTGTGACTTACGATTCAAGAGTTATTCACAGAAACATGGTCTGAACTTTGCTGCCATCGCGAAGCGAAAGTAACCAAGATCGAGCGTCTAGGATTTTACTTGTGAATAGCTCGCCTGGAAACTTTCAGATAAGTCAAAGACAGTGCTTCTATACTAATTGCCAGGCGCTGAGACGAATGCCGCCAAGATCAAGCGTCTAAGACTTACGGTTCAAGAATTAGCCTCAGAAACAGTGGGAAACAGTGCTTCTATACTAATTGCCAGGCGCTGAGACGAATGCCGCCAAGATCGAGCGTCTATGACTTACGGTTCAAGAATTAGCCTCAGAAACAGTGGTTCTAAACATGCTGCCAATAGCTCGTCTGGGAAACATCCAGAGAAGTCCAAGATAGTGTTTTTTAGACTGAGTGCCACGAGCTGAAACGAATGCAGCCAAGAGCGAGCGTCTGTCACTTACGGTTCAAGAGTTATTCACAGAACATGGTTCTGAACTTTGCTGCCAGCCGCGAAAGCGAAAATAACCAAGATCGAGCGTCTAGGATTTACTTGTCAATAGCTCGCCTGGGAAACATCCAGAGAAGTCAAAGACAGTGCTTCTATACTAATTGCCAGGCGCTGAGACGAATGCCGCCAAGATCGAGCGTCTATGACTTACGGTTCAAGAATTAGCCTCAGAAACAGTGGGAAACAGTGCTTCTATACTAATTGCCAGGCGCTGAGACGAATGCCGCCAAGATCGAGCGTCTATGACTTACGGTTCAAGAATTAGCCTCAGAAACAGTGGTTTTGAACCGGCTGCCAATAGCTCGCCTGGGAAACATCCAGAGAAGTCCAAGATAGTGTTTTTTAGACTGGCTGCCACGAGCTGAAACGAATGCAGCCAAGAGCGAGCGTCTGTGACTTACGGTTCAAGAGTTATTCACAGAAACATGGTTCTGAACTTTGCTGCCAGCCGCGAAAGCGAAAGTAACCAAGATCGAGCGTCTAGGATTTACTTGTCAATAGCTCGCATGGGAAACATCCAGAGAAGTCAAAGACAGTGCTTCTATACTAATTGCCAGGCGCTGAGACGAATGCCGCCAAGATCGAGCGTCTATGACTTACGGTTCAAGAATTAGCCTCAGAAACAGTGGGAAACAGTGCTTCTATACTAATTGCCAGGCGCTGAGACGAATGCCGCCAAGATCGAGCGTCTATGACTTACGGTTCAAGAATTAGCCTCAGAAACAGTGGTTCTGAACATGCTGCCAATAGCTCGCCTGGGAAACATCCAGAGAAGTCCAAGATAGTGTTTTTTAAGACTGGCTGCCACGAGCTGAAACGAATGCAGCCAAGAGCGAGCGTCTGTGACTTACGGTTCAAGAGTTATTCACAGAAACATGGTTCTGAAATTTGCTGCCAGCCGCGAAAGCGAAAGTAACCAAGATCGAGCGTCTAGGATTTACTTGTGAATAGCTCGCCTGGGAAACTTTCAGATAAGTCAAAGACAGTGCTTCTATACTAATTGCCAGGCGCTGAGACGAATGCCGCCAAGATCAAGCGTCTAAGACTTACGGTTCAAGAATTAGCCTCAGAAACAGTGGGAAACAGTGCTTCTATACTAATTGCCAGGCGCTGAGACGAATGCCGCCAAGATCGAGCGTCTATGACTTACGGTTCAAGAATTAGCCTCAGAAACAGTGGTTCTGAACATGCTGCCAATAGCTCGCCTGGGAAACATCCAGAGAAGTCCAAGATAGTGTTTTTTTAGACTGGCTGCCACGAGCTGAAACGAATGCAGCCAAGAGCGAGCGTCTGTGACTTACGGTTCAAGAGTTATTCACAGAAACATGGTTCTGAACTTTGCTGCCAGCCGCGAAAGCGAAAGTAACCAAGATCGAGCGTCTAGGATTTACTTGTGAATAGCTCGCCTGTGAAACTTTCAGATAAGTCAAAGACAGTGCTTCTATACTAATTGCCAGGCGCTGAGACGAATGCCGCCAAGATCAAGCGTCTAAGACTTACGGTTCAAGAATTAGACTCAGAAACAGTGGGAACAGTGCTTCTATACTAATTGCCAGGCCCTGAGACGAATGCCGCCAAGATCGAGCGTCTATGACTTACGGTTCAAGAATTAGCCTCAGAAACAGTGGTTCTGAACATGCTGCCAATAGCTCGCCTGGGAAACATCCAGAGAAGTCCAAGATAGTGTTTTTTTAGACTGGCTGCCACGAGCTGAAACGAATGCAGCCAAGAGCGAGCGTCTGTGACTTACGGTTCAAGAGTTATTCACAGAAACATGGTTCTGAACTTTGCTGCCAGCCGCGAAAGCGAAAGTAACCAAGATCGAGCGTCTAGGATTTACTTGTGAATAGCTCGCCTGGGAAACTTTCAGATAAGTCAAAGACAGTGCTTCTATACTAATTGCCAGGCGCTGAGACGAATGCCGCCAAGATCAAGCGTCTAAGACTTACGGTTCAAGAATTAGCCTCAGAAACAGTGGGAAACAGTGCTTCTATACTAATTGCCAGGCGCTGAGACGAATGCCGCCAAGATCGAGCGTCTAGGACTTACGGTTCAAGGAATTAGCCTCAGAAACAGTGGTTCTGAACATGCTGCCAATAGCTCGCCTGGGAAACATGCAGAGAAGTCCAAGATAGTGTTTTTTAGACTGGCTGCCACGAGCTGAATCGAATGCAGCCAAGAGCGAGCGTCTAGACTTACGGTTCAGGAGTTATTCACAGAAACATGGTTCTGAACATGCTGCCAATTTCTCGCCTGGGAAACATGCAGAGAAGTCCAAGATAGTGTTTTTA